>NC_138726.1:4214366-4316866 GCF_965113295.1 Leuciscus leuciscus
ATCCAATTGCGTGCTGTGAGATTTTCAAATGCATGCTTGGTGCCGCCCCTCGAGCCGGCCGATATTCATTGACCGACACCAGACCATTAATCTTTTAGATTTAGGTCTGGATTTCCAGGCTAACTTTCATGTATTATGCTTTGAAAACTCACCAAGATTTTGTATTCACAAGAATCAACTTGACAATCAAAAACAAATAATATTTACATTTCTCTTTCCATGATACATACCTCTCTCATCTCAGTGCGTGCACTCAATCGCTCTGACGCGCGGCGACACTTTGATAGCACTTAGCTTAGCACTTAGCTTAGCACTTAACCTAAAAGGATAACTATAATGTATGGCGGAATAGCACTTGGAAGCACTTCGACTCGGCGCAGTAATATCATCACTCCTGAAAAATCCTCTCCCTCTCACTTTCTGTCTTTAGAACCAACCCCAACGTGACTTTTTACTGCGCCGAGTCAAAGTGCTCCCAAGTCCCAAGTGTTATTCCGCCATACATTATAGTTATCCTTTTTACCCGCTTAGAAAAGCGCCACGTTTTATTTTGTGTCACCATACTTGGTCGTGTAACTACTCGTGTAACTGTATTTAAATAGGGAAAACGTGGAGGTGTTTTGGTCGCTTCTAACTTCATCTCTGTTTGGTCCCTAATGAATGAACTGTGCTAAGCTAAGTGCTATCAAAGTGTCGCCGCGCGCCAGAGCGATTGAGTGCTCACACTGAGACGAGAGAGGTATGTATCAACTCATCGAATAACATAGTTTAATATTAAAAAACGGTGGAGTGTTCCTTTAAGAGTAGTATGAATGCCATTAAAAACAGCCATTTTTTTATTGCAATGTCATTTGGTGTGGCCACAGCCACAGAAGTCACTGGTTTAACTTTGCTTAAAGCAAATTGTATTGCTTTTTCAATTGGCTATGAAGAGCAGAGGTTCCAGCTTGGTCTGCCTGACAGACAAACACAAACTTATCAAAAATATAACATTTGCTTTAGTTGGAATTAAAAGCAGAATTTCCATTGCCATTGTTGAAATTCCACATACGCAGTCGATTATGATTTTTTTGTTTGTTTTAAGAATAGTGATATGACTTGAATCTCCATCACAAGGAATACATTACTGCACCTTTAAAGTCTGAATGGCTTTTTTAATTTACAGTTAAATATAGAAATGTTATGAAAAAAGTTTCAGATAAAAAATAATAATAATGTTAAGTCACAGAAACTGAGTGAGTTTTGGAAGTTTGTGTGTTCAGACATTGGATTCAATGTCTAGAAATAAGAGTGAGATTTAACAAACAGCATAAACCTCATCCTCTGGAAATACTGTACATGATCAACAATGTTCAGAAATGTAATGAAATCGAATGCATTACCACAGTGTTTGAGCGGTTAACATTACCTTCACTGTCACAAATCTTAAGCACTTATTCAAATTCATATACTCCTTTAACTCAATGGCATAATGTCAACATTTTTACATTTGTAACACCAACAAGGCACGTCATTTCTAAAACACAATCCAGAGTGGTTCCAGTTTTGTAAATGAATGTAATGTACAAGAGATTCTGACATAAGGCCATTAATGCCCAGTGGTGAATGCAGAACGTTACGCATGACGAGAGTCCAGACTCTCATGTTTGGAGAGTGATCCTTCGGTTTGGGTTTTCTCTGAGTCTCTATGATCAGCACCCACGGCCTCTGCTACACACGTGAAACCTTGTGCCCTATAAAAAAAACACAAACAAATGTGTTTAATACCATTATGTTTGTTAAAATTTAGTAGGAGTGTAACGGTACACAGAAGTTACGGTTCGATACGAGTTCGGTACAATAGGAAAAAGCAACAGATCCCCAATGCTAGGTTTCTTATATATTTTGAACAGACAGTCGTGCAAATTACAGTTTGTTCCACATAGTGGGATTTAGTCCCCCAGTTGGTCCAGTTCAGCCTTCCTTTTACACCGTGTCCTAACTACACGCGACGCGCGATAAAATGCCTCTTCTCCATGTTAATGAGAGTGTGTGTCCTAACCGGCCGCGACGGCGACACGCGACGATTATATTTTAGAAACGGTTTCTATTTTTCTGCGACGTCGCGCTGGAACAACAAACACAAAGTGTGGCGATGATAATCTCATTATCAGGTACTGTTTATGTGCTTTATTTAATGTTAAAAGCGTGTAATGTGACTCTGAATATCATTTAGTGCTCCAGCTTTGTAGCTGTAAAAGCAACAATGGATAATTCACCTCAGATCTGGAAATTAAACAAATGGAAACAAGAACGTTCAAACTGTGAACAAGCAAGTGCATTCTTTGACAAAGATTGTTTTAGTAACTCAGCCTATGTATTTTTAATAATGTTTAAATGGTGTAATATTTGTGAATTTGATTGTGTAGCTACTTATCCATTTTCTTGCGAGTGCCGTCAAGATTACTCTCTGGTGCCGCGAGACTCCGCCCACATGCTGTTCTGATTGGCTGACTCTGCCCCCAGGCTGTTCTGATTTGCTGACTCTGCCCCCAGGCTGTTCTGATTGGCTGACTCTGCCCACATGCTGTTCTGATTGGCTGACTCCACCCACACGCTGTTCTGATTGGCTGTGGGTTTGATTGATTTTGACACATCTCTCAGTCGCGTCGCGTCTAGTGTGGACAGACAAATTATTTGTCGCTGGAATCTTATCGCATCGCCTCTGGTTAGGACACGGTGTTGGTGTATTAAGCACTGAGCAGTAATGCACTCTTGCAAAAGAGTATTTGGTATTTGATCACAATCAGCTATAAAACTGAAAAGCATCTCGTGTTATAAAAGTACTAATTAAAGCAAAGTAACACTTGTGCAGAGATTAGTTTCCTGGCGCGTGAGAGTTCATTAACATGCGGTGACAATGGCGGATGCACTGAGTTCAATATTACGCTTTTTCAAGTAATCACGTAAAGATGAGCGAGAAGGAGAAGAGTCTACTTCATCTTTCCACGAGGAGACAGAGAGTGACGCGACACCTGAGGATTCATATTTCATCACTTGACTGTTGTGAGATTTACACGACACAAATCGGCCCAATGCCAAATGTTTTGTCTCATTATAACAGCGAAAACCACTTAAAATACTCCGTCATTTAACACAAATTGAAATTTGTGAAACTCCCATATATTGCAAAAAAGTTTTTACGCTCTCATGAGGTGTTTTTTCAGGCAGTTCGAAATAGGAAATATTTACAGGTCACATGATGTACGTTCAAGTCAATCATTCTTTAAAGAGGGCGCGGTGTGTTTGGACAGAAGACGAGACGGTTCTTTATTAAACTCATAAAAGACAAAAGTATTACGGGAATACTGGATTCTAAACAATAAAGAAATGCCACAATCAAGATCTTGAAGCAGAAATGAGGGAGAAACACCCAGAAACACCTCATATGAGCCGCTCACGGGTCTTTCCTTGCCATTAATGCTTGGAAAATACATCTACGTCTCCATTGATGGCTAGTGCGGCGGCTGAGATACACGTAAACCTACTAACATTCGTTGCCATGATTTTTGGAATGATTTATCGCAAGAAAAAAAAAAAAAGAAGACGTTTTAGTCACATAACATCAGTTATTGGCAACGCTGTCATTTCGCTATCGTTTTTTATCGACATTAAAGGAACACTCCACCGTTTTTTGAAATAGGGCTTATTCAACTTCTTTCCTACATTTAGATAGGTGGGCAAATGCATTTTTGTCTCAGTGCATGCATTGTTTTAGTTTGACAGGGTCGGCGCTAGCTTAGCTTAGCATAATGAATGGAATCCTTTGTTGCCAGCTAGCATGTCCTGAGTAAAAGTGATATAAAAAAATTTAAAAACCCACCTAATTACTTCTTGTGGCCTGCGTATTCACAACAAGTACAAATAGCGATGCAGATTAACACTAGACGATTTCCTATGCAGATATTGACTTGGGACTATATTAGGAGGAAGCACAGGCGAAGCACTGCTACTTGGGCACAGAGATATCACGCCCAAGTAGCAGTGCTTCGCCTGTGCTTCCCCCTAATATAGTCCTTAATATATAAGTCAATATCTGCCTAGGAAATCGCCTAGTGTTAATCTGCATCACTATTTGTACTTGTTGTGAATACGCAGGCCACAAGCAGTAATTAGGTGGGTTTTTTAAATTTTTTATATCACTTTTACTCAGGACATGCTAGCTGGCAACAAAGGATTCCATTCATTGTGCTAAGCTAAGCTAGCGCCGACCCTGTCAAACTAAAACAATGCATGCACTGAGACAAAAATGCATTTGCCCACCTATCTAAATGTAGGAAAGAAAGTGAATAAGCCCTATTTCAAAAAACGGTGGAGTGTTCCTTTAAGAAAATATCGCAAAAGTTTTGCGCCAATCTGTAATGGAAACGCGGCTAGTGTTTGTCGTCTGACTGTACGCACCGAACCGTGACGGTTTGAGGCGAACACTTGTACCGTTACACCCCTAATATCTGGAGAAACGTTAAAAGCATTGGTATGCTCACTTCAACAGATCGTCCAGCTCTCTCTTGATTCTGTTGACTACGGGCGGACCCTGGTACACGAGAGCCGTGTAGAGCTGCACGAGAGAAGCTCCCGCGAGGATCTTATCGAGAGCGTCCCGTCCACTGGCCACGCCACCCACGCCAACAATGGGCAACTTCCCTACAAACTCACACAAAAGATGATTTCCTTATTAATCAAATTCACATATACATTTCAATTAGGGCTGACACGATATTCACTACATCTATAGAAGTCTTGAAAAAAATAATGCTATCAGTCAATGATTTGTGTTTTTTTTTTTCTTTGGCTAATCATTCACACTATTACATACAAAAGAAACAATTCCACTTATTTGCTACCTGAGACTAAAAAAGAAAAAACTGATAAGAGTATGAATGAAACCTAGGCATTATGGAGCGCTAAACTAAAATCTCACATCGCCTTATTTATTGTGTTCTTTATGTGCCATATTTTCATATGTGTAGTATTCATTTTGAAATATCATGATTATCGGCAATACTGTTATATTGCAACACCCCTAATTAACACGAGAATGTTTTTTCATTGCATTTCAATAGCACGATTAAGACAAATTCAAATGCTTGATTAAAAGATTTTGCCCATGTCTATTTTTACTAACACATAAAAAAAGAAATCTGATTACTTGATTAATCGTCAAAATAATCGACCGATTAATCGATTACCAAAAATGATCGTTAGAGACAGTCTTAATCACGATTACCGACACCCTCATTTCAATCTATCAGTCTAAATACAAAAGAAATGTGTAAAGATGAAAATAAGGCTTTAAGGGTACCTTGAGTCAGTGTGTACATCTCTCGCACTGTTTGAGTCGACAGCTCCTTCAGAGGCTGACCACTGAGTCCTCCTATTTCATGTTTTTTAGGGTCTTTAAGAGTGTCTGGTCTGGAAATAGTGGTGTTGGAAACCATTAAACCATCAATGCCAACCTAAAAACCACACAAAACAACAACAACAACAACAACAACAACAAAAATCCTGTAATTATGCAACTTGCCCATCTTGTAAATGAATCAGCCATTATATTTTCCCACATATTTTTTTGACCTGTGAATTATGTGTAAGACTGACCTCCATGATGACCTCAGCAATGTCTTGCTTGTCCTGTGTAGAAAGATCTGGGGCGATTTTCACGACCACAGGCAGTCGCTTCTCCGTCCGCAAAGAATCACGCTCTTTAAGCACCTGAATAACCACCAACACCACGATCAAATGATGAAATAAAGATTTTCTTTTTAAAAACTGATTTGCACAAAGGACGAAATAAGTTCATTCGTTTTAATGCAAGATACAACCTGTATCTGAAAATACAGATTTCACTTGTTTGAAGTTTATTTTCACCAGAAAATAAAAGATTTCACACACTTTTATACAAAAACAAGATTCAAAACAAATCTTACTAATTGTAGTGCAGTGATATCATGATGGTAGGACTGATACGTATATTAAACAGATTTATCAGCAATATTCAAATTGCTTATTATATAATTTGACAATATATCAAACTATTTATTGCAAATTATTTAATGTTCCATGTACTTTGAGACGGCAGCTATATTTATTTATTCAACTATATTTGTGCGCAAAATTGGAATATCGCTTAAAACACACGCGTAAAAAAAAGCAGCGTTTCCATCTCCTGTGTTCAAGAGAACAAAATCATTACTTCTGGGAAACTGGCTCAAAATATCTGCAATAAAACTGGAAGTTGCTAAAAATCTGGCTCTTTTAAATATACCGAAATAATATCGGTATTTTGTCCGATAACGATAAATCTGTATATTCAAAAGCCGACAACCGATATACTGGCCGATAAATCTAAATCCAAATTTTTATATAATTTCTGAGAGGCCAGATTACAAAAACAAAAGTCTCACCATTAAATAATTGTGTAATAATAATAATAATAATAATAATAAACAACAATTGTGTCCCAAGCACACAATTATAATGTTCTCATTATAATTTTATGCAGCCTATATGACTGTATTTTCCTTTTTGGAAGTGATTCCGATCATATTTTAAGCAATTCATCATCTGAAGTGTCTCAGTTGTACAAAATCATAAATTATTTATCGGCTGTAATATATCGGCCAAATTTTCTTATCTGGCCGATAATGATAACATTACAAATTAACATCGGCCGATGCCGATATGGTGGCCGATATATTGTGCATTCCTACCAGTTAGCTTTCGACGTAAGTACACCATTATTGGCCAGGTGCATTTTTCTTCATTGATGGCCATTCAAAACCAACCATGTATTCAAACAAAATAAAATTAGTTTCAAGCAGTCAAAATTTTTACTATAGCAGATTAAATCTGACATATAAACACAAGATAATGTTTCAACAGGAAGAGATTCTTCTAGACCGTGTTGGATGTTGTTGAGAGCGGCTACTGGGCATGTCTGGAAACATTTAAAGGGTTAGTTCACCCAAACAATGACAATTCTGTCAGTAATTACTCTCCCTCATGTTGTTCAACCCCGTAAGACTTTCGTTCATCTTCGAAACACAAATTAAGATATTTTTGATTAAATCTGAGAGCTGTCTCACTCCTCCATAGGCTTCTCTGTTATTGAAACTTGCCGGCCCAGAAAGTTAGTAAAGACAATGTTTAAAATAGTCCAAGTGACTACAGTGGCTCAACCTTAAGTTCATCAAGCGACGAGAATAAGTTTTGTGCGCAAATAGCGAGTTTATTCAACTATTAATGTTCCTCTGTGTTTCTCTGAGTGAGTTCACATAGTGTAACAGCGCAGCGTTTCTGGGTTGTACGTCAGAACATAGGCTCACTATTGGCCGACGCTGGTCATGTGTGTGATGCGTGTGATGCTGGCCAATAGTGATCCTGCATTCTGCCGTACAACCCAGAAGCGCTGCGCTGTTACACTACGTGAACTCACTCAGAGAAACACAGAAGAAAATGAAGAGTTGAATAAAGTCGTTATTTTTGTTTGATTTTGCGCACAAAAAGTATTCTCGTCGCTTGATGAACTTAAGGTTGAGCCACTGTAGTCACTTGGACTATTTTAAACATTGTCTTTACTAACTTTCTGGGCCGGCAAGTTTCAATTACAGAGAAGCCTATGGAGGAGTGAGCCAGCTCTCAGATTTAATCAAAAATATCTTAATTTGTGTTCCTAAGATGAACGAAAGTCTTACGGGGTTGGAACAACATGAGGGAGAGTGATTACTGACAGAAGTTTCATTTTTGGGTGAATTAACCCTTTACTGCAGTTTTGAGACCTGGAATGAAGTATTACCTTGTCCAGGAGGTGGCGCAGTTCTTCCTTGCCCTGTAGGTCTCTCAGGCCGGGAGTGTTGGGACTGCTCACATTCACTACCAGGTAGTCAGCGAGAGGACCCAGTGTCCGCACACCCTCCACATAATCTGACACCGCATCTGCAGAAAGCTTGTTCTTCCCCAGATTCACGCCAAGAGGTTTGCCTGCTGAGATTAGACATTCATATGGTTACAGAGAAGCATGACTTTCCTGGCAAAGCCACTCAGATGTATTCAAATAAGTAGGAAAAAGCAGTGAATGTCTTTTTTTCCAAGGCATTAAGGGAAATTATATTATGTAAAGATATTTTCACCGAGTTAAGATTAAAAATGGAAACTCATACCCACATTCCCCTGCTGCCTTCACAATAAATAAGAGTGAAATTAAGTGGTTGTGTGTCTGTTATTTACCTTTTGTTAGTTCTGACTGCACATGCGTTCTGGCTTTCAACCTTTCTTGCACCGCAGAAAGGCCACAACTATTGAATCCATATCTGAAATACATACAAAACACAATACAGTAATTATACAATTATAATATTTGACATTTACTTATTAAGTACCATATTTTGGAGAAACTGTCAGGATGGTATTCCTCGAAGCACCATAATATTTGAGTTTGATAATCATAAGGATACATTTCCATCAGTACCATGGTACTACTACAGTGTTACCAATTTCAATATCAATATCAATATCAAGTGAGCCAGGTTTAAGTGTATTGGCCTATTTGCAATTGCTTATAAAAAAAATAACACAATTGAAGCCGTAATTGATGTCCGTAGCATAAACAATCATGGAACGCGTGCTGTTTAATATGCATGTTAGGGGTTTGTTCAGATCCTACGCATTTTAAAAGAGAAAGTCCAGACTTAAACTTTCAAATGGCGAGCAGCATTTGGCATTCAAAACCTACAACATGGACAAACAGCACTCGCTTACTCCATCTGGAGCGACTCCACCCTGGTTTGAATGCCTGTGAAGAACATGTACACAACACTGGCTGACAGTATTGCTGATGTTAATGACATTTATATTGTTTGATGTTGACATCAGCAAAAAATAGAAATTAGAAAACCTCGTCAAGTCAGAAATTAGGATTCAGTTCAAGCATATTTATAAAAAATTACATTTTAAAAACTATATACTTATTAAATTCTGCAATAAACTTCATTCATTCTTAAGTATGAATGAAAAAGCACACCTCACAGATCATGCACTGAAGTTCCAGAATAGATTATAGAATACGCTTGTGAAAAGATTAAAATCATTTCAATACATTTTCTATATCCTCACTGTCTCCAAAAACGCTACTTTTCAGGAAAATAATAATTAATAATAAATAATTAAGCACTGCACTGTCAAAGTTGATGTTGTGGCTTTATATATATATATAGTCATTCACTTGCATGTGTCGTTATATTATTAACATTTGACATTTAACATAATGTCAGACGTACGTGCATCTGTGCATCGCATTACGTTTTCATCTACATATGTATATAAGGCTAATATTTATGTTAAGAAACACTACATATGTGTGTATGTATATATATATTTTATAGTTTCTTGAGTAAAGAAATGCTGTACTTATTCAAACAACCAGTTCTTTACTTATTATTGCATTGCAAACAAGCAGAGACTCTTCAAACTGCGCGCGGCACTTCATTCAGGATAGAGGTGGGCGGAGTTATGAGGTTTGACTGACAGTTTTAGGACCCAATGGCGTTACGAGGTTTAGTCCAAAGCTCTCTTTAATACTTTTCAGTGGTTTGGATATTTACAAAACCCACAGACAGACATAAAGGGTGACCAACATAAATGATTTACGGATAAAAATAAAAAAAGACGAAATATGGAGATATTACAGAATTTAAAACATTAAATTCCTTTTAAGAAAGAAAAGAGCTAAGAGTTGTGTTCTGTAATTAATTCTATAAATAAGGCACTATACTCATCACACAATATATGTGCAGCACAAGACGAAGAGGACTTTGAATTATGATTATTATTGATTATGGATACCCCGGTATGTTTGTCTCCTCAGAGAAACCACATCCACACCTGTTAATGACTGCCTGGTCTGACTCCAGCCTGAACACACGGGGCTTTGGGTTTCCGTCCTGAGCCTTCGGGGTGACGGTCCCCACTTCCACGAAACCAAAGCCCAGTTTATAGAGGCCATCCACGGCCTCAGCGTTCTTGTCGAAGCCGGCTGCTATCCCAACTGGGTTCTGGAACTTTCGACCCATCACATGCACTTCCTGATGGACATAAATGAGAAAAAACTAAATTACTTTGTCTTTCCCTGAAATATTAATAAAACTGTCCTGACCCATTAAACCGATATAGTGAAAGCTAATCTGAATGCTAAGGCGAATCTTGCAGTTTTACAAATCTCCAAAGTAGGGATGCACCGATACGAACATTTTGTTCGATACCCATAATTCCAACAATTCTTTATTTGAAAGCCGATAACCGATATATTGGCTGATAAATCTAAATACAAATTTTTATATAATTTTGGAGAGCCTGATTACAAAAACAGAAGTGTCACCATTAAAAGCCACGTCCCAAACACACAATCATAATGTTCTCAATATAACTTTATGTAGCCGATATGACGGACTTTACTGTATTTTCCTTTTCAAAGTGATTCCAATCATATTTCAAGCTATTCAAAACCATCATGTTGAACAGTGCACTGCATCTGAAGCGTCTCAGCTGAAGGAAATAAGCCATTATTTTTATCGGCTTTAATATATCGGCCAAATTTTCTTATCAGGCCGATAACGATAACATTACAAAATGTATGTATATTATCGGCTGATACCGATATGGTGGCCAATAAATTGTGCATCCCTACAATGCAAAGTACCTCAAATGATTAATCAGCCTAGTCAACAGCAATGCAGTCTATCCATCACCGGTGTTTCACACACTGACCAGTGACGCTGGATCCTTGTAGTTGTTGAGAGGCACAAGTCCAAGTCCAATCAACCGGACAGCCATAACATGAGCCGTCTCTGCTCCCACAAACCTCTGCAACACCGGCATGAGAGCATCGGCATAGAAGCGCTCGTCTCCCGAGGCCGTGAGGTATCCCAGGAACACGCCACTGCCACATCCGATGATCTTTAAGGCATCTTTCGCTTGTTTCTGCAAAGAGCAAGAGAGGATACTTGAGCAACAAGAGACCATCCTTTTTTCTAAAACCCATTATCTGCTGAAACCTCCATAACACAGTGCACTCCCATTTTAAAAGAAAGGATCCCAATCGCACACTTTTGGGTCATTCTGTCAACTCAACCAGAGGTCTCTGCCTGGCTCAAATTTTTGATTTTGATAAACAAAATACATGAATGAAGATGAAAGCCAAAATATTCAAGGGGGTCAAAATGAAAATTTCGAGCCAAATTACAGTGAGGTAAAAAAAAATTGAGAAAGATGGCAGCATCATTATTTTATTTTTACAAAGAGGTCTATTAGTGAAATCTGTTGAGCAATCTGTGTTGCATTATATGCCAACGATGAGTTCAAAAATGGGGAAAAGCACTTTGTGTGTTTTTTCCCCCCCAAGTTTGCATGCCTGTAACTCAAGAAATATTAAAGATATCTTAATAGACCTTATTCAGAGCAGCGCCATGACAGGTATGAAAGTGAGGCTCAGAGGGATAGTCTTGCCTTGTTTCCAATGGCATCCGCTGTAAAAAGCTCCTAAATTACTTACAATTTTCCACAGCTTATATTGTCGGGAGTTTTTTGTCAACTGAAATTTCTTGGAAAGATATTTTTCCAGTGTTTCATGAGCAGAACAATCCAAAAACACATTAAATAACAGTACAGCCCATTGAAGAGAAGCATGTCTTTCCCTCACAGCCTCACTTTCATTCCCATTAAAAATCAAAGATGGCACTGCTGTGAATAAGGTCTATATCCTTTTAGATTCTGGTCCTTAACAAACATTTCATCTGGTATCTTAATTTTGAGGAATCTCTGAACAACAAATATTTTTGAAACTAGAAATGCATCTTGTTTTTTTCTGAGTGCCATAAATATTCTTTTTCAAAAGTTTGCATGCCTGTAACTCTAAAAGCTATCTCAATATTCTTCTAGATTCTAATTCTTAATAATCTTTTCTTTTTAAATCTATATTTTTAAGGTCCTATATGATTCAGTCCCATTGATATGGGGATCTCTATGTTCAAATTGATGAATTTTACCTATTTCCAATGATCGAAAAACCAAATGTTTTCAAACAGCTGATATTTATTGTGTTTAAAGAAGAATGTCTGAAGAACAAATAATATTAAAACCAGAAATGTATCTCGTTTCCTTTTATCAAAACAATTGCATACATACAACAATACCTCTATTAAGTCTCCAAAGTTTGCGATGAATCTTAACATAATTTTAGATTCTTGTTCCTATGAAACTTCTGAAAATGTTAAGGCCCTTTATGGGTCAATCCCAGAGATATTGGGATCTCAATGTTGTAACATTTACGATAATGCGTATTTGTACTCTTGGTAGCTTCAGAAGCTTTAAGGACAAAATCCCTTCTTCCAAATATCCCGAAAACAGATTAAAATATAGATTCTTATAAATAAACTTTTGACAGCAAGTTAATGTGACTCAACTTGACCATCTCAGTGGATTTGTGGCACTCAGAGAGGTGTGCTCTATGCAAAAACAAGTGCGTTTTCACCATTTTTAACTGTCCCCGTTGGCATATAATGCAACACAGATTGCTAAAGTAAACAGATTTGACTAATAGACCAACCAATCTCAGTGTACAAATAAAAAAAAAAGTCATTTTTTACACCACTGTGATTTTCCTCCAAAAATCTCAGGTGAACATGATCATTTTGACCCCACTGTACAAAATAGTGGATTGGTCAGTATACATCTATGATGTTAAATATTTTGACTTTCATTACTATTTGTTTGTCTTTCTTCCAAAAACAAAAAAAGTGAGTTTCTGAAATGTGTTTGATTTGACAGGGAATGACACTATAAACGTGAACTAAAGCTCAAAATCATATGTGTGGACACATGCACCTTTACCTTTAGTACTGAAATTATACATTACAGGCTAAGTATCCACTAAAAAACAAAACAAATATTATTTTACCACCAGAAAGCCTAGTGGTGGCATAATACCATTGTACTTAATGGTTACCATAACGATATTTTGTTATATTTTCCATGATACGTCCAACATACCCTTGGCATTATCCTGGTACGCTTGTGTTAGTTACAATCATCAGAACAGCTTAATAACAAAAGACAACGTTAACTACAATTAAACCTGTCATTGCAATCAAATATTAATATGAAATTTCATAATCACACAATTTAACTGGGAAAATCAGCTGATTGAAAAACGTTTGAGACACAAAACAATGAAAAAGTGCCAGATATGACAGCTGTAAATGCATGCTCTGCTCGAGTTAATAACGCTTACAGAAACACTAAAACAAACTCTATATTAACATTCACCTTCAGTCGTCCCGCCATGAGTGTTGCATGACAGTCAATCCAAACAACGTGCAGAGCTCCGCCACTCACTTCCGGGACGAAATCTCGCGAGAATAAAGTAGCCCCGAGAACCAAAATCACATCAGGTATTTGTTGTAACCTCTATGGTTGTAACACAGCTAAAAGTGTGATATTGTGATCCATCTTTTCTTTGAATGGGTATATTCGAGACTTTTTTTTTAGTTTGATGTCTCTAACTTCATTTCTAGGCTGTTTGGAACATTAATAGCGACAAATTGATCTGTATGATGTCATATTGTCTTTTGTACAGGATACCATTGATTCCAAAATTAGCCTATATATTTTTTCTCATACAACTATTTATTTTACTTGGAAAATCTCACATTCATGTGAAGAAATGGGCGAAATCTAAGCCAAACTGTGGGCATTTTATTCCCAAAAAAATTTAAACAATATCCTCCTGGGACCCAGGAATAGACTTTTGTGCACTGTAGTGGACATTATATTTTAGAAAATATCTCTGACATCATACATGTCACATGTCACGACCTGGGTGTCCTGTAAAGAGCATGTTCAGGGCTTTTCAGAGACACCAAATGTGTGGAGGTTTCACCATGAAAACAACTTCTCCTTGGTCTTTAAAAATGTCTTACATTAATTTAGTGATCAAATGTTGGAAATATGATAATATATTGTAATAATAATTTAAATCGGAATACTTTTCAAATTGTATTTCATAAACCAACATCTCAGGAAAACATTATGGGGTTTCAAATCAAAAAATGACTTTCTGTTACAGAACAGGGGATTGATTTCATAATGTCCACTATAGAGGACATCAGGACTTACATCATGTTTATCAGGCATTTTGGGAGACACAACAAGTGAATATGGGAATAAATTATACATAAATATTCCTATGAAATATTAGATATTATAATTAAATTGTTGGCAATAATTTCTCCAATTATCACACTTCTTTTTTCATTAAATGTTGCTCCAAGAACACATTAATGTGCAAATTAGATACAGTGTATAGATACATTGCATTGAATGGGAATATTAATTTATGGCCATTTTACCCACATATTGCATAAAGTAAAATGGTGTATCAATTCATTACGTTATATCTTTCATAAAATAGTTGAGAATCATCTTTATACAAATTTTGGTTAAAAAAAATCCAGAATTTTCAGATAATTTCATGTCATTTTATTTTTTAAACAACTGAGTCCTGGTGTCCACTACAGAGGATATAGCATAACGTATGAATAAAATATTATTTGTCAAAAATGTTTTTTTTTTTTTTTACCATTTGTTTCTTATGCTCTAAACAATGTGATGACATGAAAAAAAAACTAAATTCAAAAAACTTTTTTTTTCTGGGTCTCAGGATGGCATATTAAAGACAAAAAAAGACACTGTCACTTTTATAATTGTTCACCCCTGACATTAATTGTTTCCCCTTATACACTCCTCATATATATTTGTTTTCATATTTGCTGTGAGTTGTATATATTTGTTCAAATTTGTACATTTTCTGTAATAATAAATAAATAAATAAATAAATAAATAAATAAATAAATAAATAAATAAATAAATAAATAAATAAATGTGTGATATTAACAGTTAATTGAGAGGAATTATTCGTATAACACACAACACTGTCAATCGTGACTATTAAAAACACAGTTAATGTTGCATTTGGTTAGTTGTGTAATATAGGCTTACTTTTAAATATTCAAATATTTGTTATTTACTATTGCACGGCAAAAAATATTTTCATGATTTGTTATCACAACATTTATTCTTTTGTCAAATCAACTTAATTTATGTGGTTCAGATAACATAATATTTTGAATTTCTGTTGATTAAATCAATCTCCTTCATTGTAGTAACTACACATTTTTAATTTCAATGAACTCAAAATTTCAAGGCCTTTTTTAAGTTAAGCCAACAATATTTATTTCACAATGTAGAATTAGAATAATGTAAGTATGAAAACGTGTCATGTTTTCATGCTACTTCCATGGCTTTATATACATCATCACTGCCGAGGATTGTGTGGCTTAAAATCAAAATGTCTTTATTTCACAAATCTGCAATCATAGATAACAATGCAGTGGAAGCTTTCGGAGAGTCTTGGTTTAAAGACAGACTTTGCATGTATTTGAGTGCCTGCCCCCATTTCCCTAATGAAGTTAGTTCACATTCACTGTTTTCACAAAGTGAGATTTGAGATTTGCCTAAGATGTACGTGGACTCCCTGTTTTCTAGTCCACTCAAACGTTCCTGGACTGAAGGTTGCTTTTCAGCTTTTATCAGTGATGGCCGCCTCAAAGCAAGTGCTTGTTTATTGCTGCATTTCAATCGTTTTGATGCCGCTTACAACTTGTAAGGAGGAAAATGGACGCCAGAAATATGATTATGGAAGGAGAGTTCTGGATACTCACGAGGGAATAGCGTACGAGTTTGTTCAAGAATCCATGCCATGGGTTCAAGCCCAAGAGAGATGTGAAACACAAGGTGGACATCTTCTGAGGGACTTGAACGATGAGATTAAGGAGCTCTTACGAAGCCAGGCCACAGAAACTGGACCGTTGTGGGTCAGTCGGGACGTGACGTACACAAACTCCATCAGCGGTGAGTAAAGCTCACAGTTTTCCATCTTTACACCATCTGTACTTCTTATATGTGACTAGAAAAGTGCCTAAAACAGAGGCTTTAATGCGGAGAGGTGTAACAGTAACAGTGTCATGAGAACTTTGGATTGAGGTTTTGTATTCCAATCACTTCCTAGATTTTGGATGGAGGACTTTATTTGATTGGGCAGGGCAATATTTTTCCGGATGTCTGTGTATTATGCTGTTCATAACATACAAATAATGATTCCATACAGGGTTTTTTACAGTCTGATGCCTTATGAGATCCCAGAAACCAATGTGGTGATTTGAAGGACCTATTATGTTTAAGTTGATTTGTTGACAGGGGCAGCGCACATTAATAAACACGGCTGTAAATGTGCCATAATTATCCAAAAATGCTATTTTTTATCTCTAGACCCTTGACAGAATGTTAAAAAGTCACTGTAAAAACAAAAAAACAAAGCATCTTATATTAGTAAGCACACACACACACACACACACACACACACAAGAGAAAGGGAAAACATTAACATGATTCCACGCAGAAATCATGCTGAAATAGAGACAATTTGATCTAAACATATATTGATACGTAAGGGATAAGAGAGATAGTGACAGGAGAAAGAGCAATTTACAAGGAGGCTAAAATCAGAAATATTAAGATTCTAATGTTGACAGTGCTGAGTAGAAATCAGTTTTAAAGATGAAACTTTATGTCCCCCTGTTGTGAATCATTTTACTCACCTTTGATCAACAAAATGACAGATTTAAATATTTTTTCCTTGAAACAAAATTCTTCATGCCTTAAAATAGCTTGAATGAAGTTGCAAATTCTATGCATATGCAAATGAGCCCCGCCTCCACTCACTCACTCAGCTCAGAGATCCACCGGTTGACGATCACACGTTGATCTGGGGTGCGTTTCCCGTACAACTATATAGCTCGCTGCTTAACTACCATAGTACGATGCATCGTTGGAGAAATCAACTAGCTAGTCACGACTGTTTCCCGAAACCGTCTGTCGCAAAGTATCGTTCAACCACGTTGGTTTATGACGTCTCGCACGTGGTGGACTAATAACTTATTTTAATTAATCTGTTTGAGATCGAATTAACGCTAGATTTTGTCATATAAGTTACAGACATGGCATCTGAAGACCATTTCTAATTTTTCTCAGTTATTTTGCTTTATTACCAGACTCAATATTTGGCTCGTTCTTACATAGTAGAGCACATGCGCAGTCTTCAAAAACGGTGCTTTAAATCTCTTGACAAACTAAAAGACATAAATTACATTTGTATGTATTCTAAATAAATAACACGGGTTGTACTGAATGTCAGCTTGCTTATTTTGCTAAAGATAAGGATTTATTCAGTCTACATCTAATGTAAACTAGAAACTATACTTCTAACGACAGCTCGAGAGCTGTCGGTCCAACCACACAAGTTTGCCATGTTGTTTGCGAACGTTCGTTTGAACGATGGTTTCGGGAAACACCAAATCGTTGAACTATGCTGATAACGACGGAACTTGCGACCATAGTTGGCTAACGATGCTTTCGGGAAACGCACCCCTGATTGGTTACAAGGTAGTTTGAAACACCAGCGATTTCAAAGCGTGTTTTTGAGACTGTCTTTGGTTCACTGCAGTTTTAAGGAGGAAACACTCAGCGATGGTGTCGACTTATGAATTTACACATGGTTTGTCTTAAAGCATATTAAAAACACCAAACAGACATATAGACAAGATTCAAAATTTGATTTTCACCACTGGAGGACTTTAAAATAACCATATGTATCCCGTTTTGGATCTTTATGTAATCTCAAGAACTTTTTAATCTCAAGAATCTCCCAAAAACCACATACAGTGAGGAACAAACCCCATTGAACCTTTATTTTTAATGTATATGTATATTTTTTTTTTATAGGATTTGAGCCAACAACGCCAGTCTCATTTTCTGCTCTTAAAAATGATGGCAGTGATGTGAATAAAGATGTATTTGCTTGCACTTATATGGTCATCAACCCATTTCAGCTGGTGACTACACCCAACTGTACTGTGAGCTTCGGTTCTCTCTGCACGCGAGGTACAGCAACACACACTCACATAACATAACATAACATAACATAACATAACATAACATAACATAACATAACATAACATAACATATAACATATAACACAACATAACATATAACATAATATAACATAACATAACATAATATAACATAACATAACATAACAACATATAACATATAACATAATATAACATAACATATAACATAATATAATATAATATAATATAATATAACATATAACACAACATAACATAACATATAACAATATAACAATATAACACATAACATAACATAACATAACACAACACATAACACATAACACAACACATAACATATAACAAAACATAACATAACATATAACATACAACATATAACACATAACACATAACACATAACACATAACATAACATAACATATAACAACCCATAACATAACATATAACATATAACATAACATATAACAAAACATAACATAACATAACATAACATATAAACATAACACATAACATAACATATAAACATAACACATAACATAACATATAACAAAACATAACATAACATATTAACATAACACATAACACATAACACATAACATAACATATAAACATAACACATAACATAACATATAACAACACATAACATAAAATATAACATAGCATAAAACATAACATAAAATAACACAACACATAACACAACACATAACATAACATAACATAACATATAACATAAAACATAAAATAACATTTAACACAACACATAACATATAACAAAACATAACATAACATAACATATAAAATATAACATAACATATAAACATAACACATAACATATAACAAAACATAACATAACATATAAAATATAACATAACATATAAACATAACACATAACATATAACATAACATAACACATAACACATAACAACATATAACATAACATATAAACATAACACATAACAACATATAACATAACATATAAACATAACACATAACATATAACAACACATAACATAAAATATAACATAGCATAAAACATAACATAACATAACATAAAACAACATAAAACAACATAAAACAACACAACACAACACATAACATAACATAACATAACATAACATAACATAAAACAACATAACATAACATAACATATAAAATATAACATAACATATAAACATAACACATAACATATAACATATAACAAAACATAACATAACATAACATATAAAATATAACATAACATATAAACATAACACATAACATATAACATAACATAACACATAACACATAACAACATATAACATAACATATAAACATAACACATAACAACATATAACATAACATATAAACATAACACATAACATAACATATAACAACACATAACATAAAATATAACATAACATAGCATAAAACATAACATAACATAACATAAAACAACATAAAACAACACAACACATAACATAACATAACATAACATAACATAACATAAAACAACATAACATAACATAACATAACATAACATAACATAACATAACATAACATAACATAACATAACACAACACACTATTGCCCAGAATCACTGGACTGAGATGGCGTACTACACATGTTGTTTTACACATGGAACAGAATGTAACGTTGCTCTTCTGCTGTTACAGATGCACACACACACCTGAAGAGGAGCCGCAGAGACCTTACTGACACACTAACGTCAATGCAAGGCAGTTTATCTACTACTCAGCTATTGGAGGTTGGTGAGGTTATTCAATTCTGTTAGATCAGTTTTGATTATATGTGCATATGTCTTATATAATCAGTTGCATCATTTTAGCAAGGTGGCCTCTTCAGAGCCAGATCTGTTTCATGAAAGCAGGCTGAAGAAAGAAATGGGTAAAAAATGAAAAGAAAATACATTTCGGTATAAGGGTATGAAAAAGCTAAAAGAAAGATTTTATTGTAGAAATGCACAAGGCACCTGTGAGCTTTCTTGAAATGGCCCAATACATAGGATGTCAAATGTCTTTTGTTAATAAGAAGTTAGAAGTTAATAACAAAACAGATTTAGTATTTTTTATAAGAGACTGGACCATAACCAAACAATGTGTGCATGAGTTGGATGTAGGATGAAGGCCCATTCTACCCACATCTTTACAAGAACTGATGTATGAAGTAAATCACAATCTCAACAACAGTTTATGAACTCCGAACCCTTTCTGTCAATCTTGCAGAGAGCCGAAGAAATGTTAAGGGTTTTGGAGACGACAACGGAAGAAATGTCAAAGGAAAATAGGGTGATGTATACATTACATTACATTATTAATATATATTATTGCATATAGCATTTTTAAAAAAGGCTCGAAAATATATTTGTTCTGTTGGCCTGTACGATTTTAGTAGCATTTTTTTATATGCATGGCAAATCAATACTTTTCTCTAAAGATTACGTTTTTGTTGTTCTTGTTGTTGTTTTACCAAAAAAAATTAAAAAATATTTAGTAGGCTTTTAATTCGCCATATCCTCATTTGTGTTAGCCAGCAAGATAACTTTACCATATTCAGATCAGCAGAGTTTGAAAAACAAGCTTCTATTATTTTTGTCTTGATTCACTATGGCACGCCGATTATAAGAGTTTATATTTTAGACATGTCAGGATAGTTTTGGTGGCAAATTGCGTACATTCGTCACTCGTCATATCGTCATTTCCGTAAATAGAGAAAAGTTGCTCCGCCTGTCTGGTGTGGGAGTGGCAGAGGTTAGTTGAGTGTGTATGTGTGTGTGTGTGTGTGTGTGTGTGTGTGTGTGTGTCTGGTGTGGGAGTGGCAGAGGTTAGTTGAGTGTGTGTGTGTGTGTGTGTGTGTGTGTGTGTGTGTGTGTGTGTGTGTGTGTGTGTGTGTGTGTGTGTGTGTGTGTGTGTGTGTGTGTGTGTCTGGTGTGGGAGTGGCAGAGGTTAGTTGAGTGTATGTGTGCATATGTGTGTGTGTGTGTGTGTGTGTGTGTGTGTGTGTGTGTGTGTGTGTGTGTGTGTGTGTGTGTGTGTGTGTGTGTGTGTGTGTGTGTGTGTGTGTGAGAACAGAGGAGAGTCTGCTGGAGAAAAGAGAATGAGACAGAGCTCGTAATAAAACAAGAACCAACATCAGATCGAGTGTGTGTGTGTGTGTGTGTGTGTGTGTGTGTGTGTGTGTGTGTGTGTGTGTGTGTGTGTGTGTGTGTGTGTGTGTGTGTGAGAACAGAGGAGAATCTGCTGGAGAAAAGAGAACGAGGCAGAGCTCGTAATAAAACAAGAACCAACATAAGTTAGGCTTTTCGGAGATGACGAGAACTGAGGGATTTGAAATGTTGTAAAAGCGATGCGAAGATGACGTTTGTATTACTCAGCAGACGAGTAAGGTATTTTATTAAAATATTAAATTATGCATAATTACATGCAACTAACCCTCAACCAAAACCTAATCCTACCCTAACCCTATAGGAAGTACATGTAGTTAATTATTATTACTCAGTACTTAAATATATAATTACACTGTAACAATGACACCTTAAAATAAAGTGTAACCTAATATTCATCTGCAGTCACGCAGAGCCAAAGCACAACCAAAACAATATTTTTCTGCAAAATGCATGCAGTAAATGCATAGTGTAGGCTACCTTTAATATCAAAAGTCTGCCGTGCTTTAATACATGTACATAATCAACTAAAGTAAAATGACAACCCAGCATTGGCCCAATAGACCAAGGAACAGTTCATTGATCTGTCCTGAACCTCTCTCACACTGATCCTGTGCCAACAAAACATCTTATTGTTGATCCTTGTGTGCGTAATAACACCTCTGATAATATTCTCATTGCTTTAAAATCTGTAATCCATATATTCTGTTTGTTTTCAGCATAGCACATTGATGTATGAATGTAAATGAATTTCTTTTACATCTTAATCGGATAGGTCAAATACCTGAAAAACATATATGATCACCTTCAAGAATCCGAGGTAACGGATGGCGTCCAGCTTGCTGAAATTGTCAACAGCACTGCAGCCATGCTTTTGTTCTCGCAAGAGTGTGAACCTGAGAACATGGAGGATGTAAGTCGAGTTATCAATGGATCAAATGATTCGGAGGCTGATTGAGAAAGATGAATGCTCTTCATTGTTTTAGCTGTTGATCTGTGGATATTTCTATTGTTCATCAAACAGCTTGAGGAGCTTATTACTCTTGCCGGCCTCATTTACGAGAAGGCTCTCGCCAGCAGCGGGAACGTTGTCAAGGAACTTCCAACAGGCACCATTTATGTCACCAGGTCATTATAAGTTGATTGATTACTGGTTTATGTTATCATATGCAATGGCTCACCAGCTGTGTCTCCACAGGCATGATTCAAAAGCCCTGGGTGGAAAGTTATTCGGCTCAGTGGATGGAGGATATTGCAAACTTCCAAATCTTTCTTCAATGACAAGCCAACTGCCCTCTGGGAATATCAGTGTCCAGGTGTGTATTTTTAAGCGTCAGATCGCGACTTTGAAACTCCTGAAGTGTTTCCAGAAAAGTGTGCATCAGACGTTCAGCCAGCGGTCCGTGACTCCGTGGGTGTGACTCACGTATGAGGCTGAGGCTACTATTAATAATAATAATAATTCATTACATTTATATAGCGCTTTTCTCGGCACTCAAAGCGCTTTACATAGAAGGGGGAATCTCCTCAACCACCACCAATGTGCAGCATCCACTTGGATGATGCGACGGCAGCCATATTGCGCCAGAACGCCCACCACACACCAGCTTACCGGTGGAGAGGAGACAGTGATGAAGCCAATCGGTATATGAGGATGATTAGGAGGCCATGATAGACAGAGGCCACTGGGCAAATTTGGCCAGGATGCCGGGGTTACACCCCTACTCTTTCGAAAGACATCCTGGGATTTTTAATGACCACAGAGAGTCAAGACCTCGGTTTAACGTCTCATCCGAAGGACTATTGTCCTGTGCACCAAGTCCAAGCTTATTCATTTACACCAAAAATGTAATTCCAAATTTAGCATTTTAATCAACAGCTCATTTTTTGTGAACCTTTTATCATATTTCTGAGTATCACAATCATTTTTTCTTTTTTTTATTGAACACTTATTTACAAAACACAATTTACAAAATCTGAGTATCACAATAATATCATATTGTGAGTTCAGTATCGTGATATGTTTCGAATCGTGACATGAGGGTTTTGATTACACCCCTACTAGATACTAAATTAATCCCATTTACTTTCTTAATATGGCAAGGCAAGGCAAGGCAAGTTTATTTATATAGCACATTTCATACACAATGGCAATTCAAAGTGCTTTACATAGAAGAAATAAAAATAAGAAAAATAAATACGAATAATTAAAACAGTTTAGAAAAATAAAATGAAATACAGTACAGTACAGTCGGACGAACAGCGGCACAGTGCTCATTCAGTAAATGCATAGCTAAACAAAAGTGTTTTGTAAAATGTAGGTATGTAATATGGTGTAATAATTCCACCTCTTCTTTTCGGCTGACCTCTTCAAGCAGTCTTATTGTTTTTAACCCAGTCACCTGTCATATAGAGACCATTTACAATCATTTTCTACAATCATGACTAACAACATTTTTTAAAAACTTTATTCTTACAGCTTTTCCAATTTAAAGAGAATCCATTGGAAATGAAGTCCAACGAAAGCATCACTGGATCAACTTGCAGCTTTTCTTTGCAACAGGGAAACTCTGCAGTCAAATTCACAAATCTCACAGAGAACATTGAGGTGAAAATAAATAACTGAACTCATTTGATCACATATTAGAGAACCCTAGTGAGCTCACATCATCAATTTGATGTATGTGAATATTGAACACAGAAGCATTTGACTTGCTCATTGAAGTTTGTAGGGCATTATTTTATGTCAAGCTGCCCCGCAACGGGGTCAGCCCTATGTTCCCACGGCCCTATGTTCCCATGGCCCTATGTTCCCACATTTCTAAGAATTTTTTTTTTTACTGAAAATTTCGAGAATTAGGCCCTATGTTCCCACAGTCCTATGTTCTCTCATTTAACTATGTCCCCTATGAAGGGTAGGTTTTAGTGCTTGTGCTGGTACAGGGATAGCCCAATTACATCCCAGACAAGTCTCCCTCCTGTGAGGGGTAGGTTTTAGGTATGTCAAACAATCAAGCCTAATTCCCCCACGAAGGGTAGGTTTTAGTGCTTGGACTGGTACAGGGATAGCCCAATAACATATCAGACAAGTCTCCCTCCTGTGAGGGGTAGGATTAGGTATGTTAGGGTTAGGGTTAGGGTTAGGGCTGTGGGAACATAGGGCTGTGGGAACATAGACATGCTCCCCTTGCAACAAGTATTGTGAAAAGTGCTGTAATTTTTTTAAATAAAATAAAATAATTGAATTTAGTTGAACTCTTTCCCGCCAGCATTTGAAAAAAAAAGAAAGTTGCCAGCCACCACCAGCGTTCTTGATCATTTTCACAAAAGTTTCACGGCCCCCAGAATATTTGGTTGTATGAATATCTGAACATGCATCAAAGGAAAGAACTGCTTTTAAACAAAAATGCCGTTTTATTCTAGCTTTATGCATTATTTTTTATCAACACTTGAATTTGGGGACGTTTCATAAAAAAAAAAGCAACATTTTGTGCAAAAAGCTGAGAAAATCACGTTTTTGTCAAAGACAACATCCAGATGTGATTCAGAATGATGATCAAAACACAGATGGAGTCGATCGAGTCCATCAACACCCCAAAGCTCCTGTAGCTCGTCCTGGGTCGACATTTCATTCAGTAACATCAGGCAGTTTTGATTTACATGCTGTTTAATGTTGATGATAGCGTTCTATATGATTACATATGCTATATGCTATGTTATCGCTCTTTCAGAAGATGTGTAATAGCGCCCCCTACCATCTAACAGTGAAAACACACTGTTAGATGGGAAAGAGTTCATTGGAAGTAAAATAAGTAGTTACTGATACGTCTCTCTGTACAGATATATCTGCCTCGGCCAGAAGCGCCTCAGCCCGAAGTTGTGGATATAACCTGGAAACAAGGGTTCGCTGTCACCTCAACGTTCAACATCTCAGACGGAAACGTGACCGTAGTTGTTACAGCAATACCAAACCAAAACATAACTCTCAGTTTTACCCTGTACCCGCCCGATGAGGCAAACACCACCTTTTTGAATCAAAGCACTATCGTGACCTACAAAGGTAAAGTTTGGGAAATGCATATATAAAATGAATAGTATTGCATGTACTAGATAGATACTCAATGTAAATTCTTATTGACACAATTCAGTCTTATTTTGTGCAATAGATGGTTATCGCTGGCTGATCACCCCGGATATGACAAAGCAAGTCGATGGGACCTGGAAGGTGTCGATATTACCAAATGATTACACCTCAAGTGAGACGGTGACCTTCCAAATCTCAGTTTTTGTAACCAAGTGCCTGTTTTGGGACCAGGGTCTTGGAGACTGGAGTCGAGAGGGCTGCATGGTAAGACTTCATAATCGCTGATCAGTTAGTAATATACACTGTCTTTTCATAACATTTATGATCTGATGTCTTTTCGAAGGTTGGTCCCAATACAATGCCGAATCTAACTCACTGCTTGTGCAACCACACAACGTTCTTCGGGAGCTCCTTCTTTGTGATGCCCAACCAGGTTGATCTCTCCCAGACAGCAGCTTTGTTTGCCACAATAGACCAGAACTATATAGTGGCGGTTTTACTCGGCTGCTTCTTCGCCCTTTACCTCGTGGGTGTAATGTGGGCCTGGTACGCCGACCGCAAAGCTCTGAGAACGGTACAGTTTACTTGTCTTCTTCACACACTGGTTTGGCTTGTTGAGGGTAGAGGCTCTAGCTACGGTTTTCACCTAATGGATGATAAAACATCTGACAAAGTCCCATAATCTTACAGTCAAAGACTGTACAGACTCCCCATTCCGACTTTTTTTTGCAGTTGCGAGTTTCTCACAATTTCTGACTTTTCCTCGCAATTCCAAGTTTATAACTCGCAATTCTGAACTTTCCTCGCAATTACGAGTTTATATCTCACAATTCTGATTTTTGAAAAAAAAAATTCAGTTGCGAGTTTCTCACAATTCTGACTTTTTCTCGCAATTCCAAGTTTATGACTCACAATTCTGAATTTTCCTCGCAATTTAGAGTTTATAACTCGCATTTCTGACTTTTCCCCCCGGAATTCTGAGTTTATATTTCACAATTACTCTTCTTATATTGGATTTACTAAGAATGTCTCACAAAACAGAATTTTAACCCTAAAAATGGCAAGACCATAAAGAGACATCAGAAAATTTGTTTATTGCTATAAATAAATAATTTATTTTTTAAATAAAAAAATATTTTATTGCTTCCATTTTATTAGGACACAAGTAATACAACTATTGTATGGCATATACATGCATTTCATTGCAAATCAATGATAATTGAGAGATGGAAAATGTTCCCCAAAAGCCTGACTTGTCATATTTGACATTTACATTAACATGAAAACATTTATATATAAAATAATGCATGAATAATCAAGTAAACCCAGGTTGCTTCAGTCCAGTAAATGTTTATCTTACATTTACTTTATAAAAATCATTTAAGATTTCTGAGCAAAAAAGATTTTACTTGATAAAAAAAGTATGAACTATCAGAGGACAGAAGGTATGAAGTAGATTGTGTACAATAGGTTTTTCAGAAAAGTTTTGATCATATTCATAATTTATAGGCCCTAGAAATGTGTGAATTAAATAGGATACTGTAGGCTAATATATTCATAAAAAAGCATTATACTTATTGTTCAACAGAATTTTACAAAGAATGTTTAGTTTAAGTTATGAGAGAATAAATGTTTAAAAAGTTTTATTAACATGTTGCAAAACAATTATTTTTTTAATGAATTTCTACCCCACAAAGGGGCGAGGTATCACAGACATTTACAGACAGATTATGAAAAATCTCAAAATTAAATTCATAAAATTTCAACATAAACGAAATAAGCTAACACTTAAAAACAACATTTTAAACATGTATGTCCCCTCCAAATATAGTAAATATGTGAAATATTAAACTTTTATCTGAAAGTGAGTAAATTTCCCACTATACAGGTGGTCATGTTGTTTTTAAATGCGGCTCATTATTTAAACAAAGAATGTATGAACGAAGTCACCAGATCTAAATATTCACAACAAACACCATTTCAACATGAAACCTACAAGAAATGAGACCGACATTTTTCCTGCGTCGCCTATTTTAGGGTTAATGCTGTAGAAATCAGCCGATCCCACTGTATCCATTGATACACCATGCAGGATTCTAGTAACATACGTCTGAAACGTGGTTAAATGTCTGTGTCCACAGCGTAAGATGACTCTTTTGGAGGACAATCATCCGTGTGCCCAATACAACTACCTTTTGTATGTGCAGACAGGCCACAGAAGAGGGGCTGGCACCACTGCTAAGGTGATATTATTATTTATTATTTCTTTATTTTTGCTACGTTTAGAAGGCGCATTACTAAAGTCTTTCTTTTGCCAGGTAATGGTGACCCTCCAGTTCACCGAAGGACAGAGTGAACCTTACCACTTGTCTGACCCTGAGAAGCCAGTGTTTGAGAGAGGAGGTGTGGATGTGTTTCTGCTCAGTTTACCCTTCTCTCTCGGAGAACCGCAGAGCATTGAGATATCGCATGACAACTCGGGGAGAAGCCCTGACTGGTAGGTGTCTGTATGTCCTGGCTTTTTGCATGGGTTTTCTTATGTTTGCATAGCAAGGCGGAAACAGAGTACACTTTAAAATTAGCTGAGTATTTTGTGTGGCTTAGTATTCCTTTTGTATTTCATTTAATCTTAAAGGTCCCACTTTATATTAGGTGTCTTTAACTATTTTGTCCATACGTAAAGTAAAATATTTATTGTTCGGTGCAATGTATTCATTATGGAAGCTTGTTTCCGCCACAGAATAAAAAATAAAAAAGGTGATTGCTACTTTATATCTCGCAATTCTGACTTTATATCTCACAATTCTGACTTTATAACACGCAATTGCAACTAAATCATGCAATTCTGACTTTATATCTCACAATTCTGACTTTATAACACGCAATTGCAACTAAATCATGCAATTCTGACTTTATATCTCACAATTCTGACTTTATATCTCACAATTCTTTCTTTATAACTCGCAATTGTGAGATAAAAAGTCGCAATTATCTTTTAAAATGTTTTATTCTGTGGTGGAAACAAGCTTCCATAATTTATTGTATTGATGTTGTACTGCAATAGGGGATACGGGTAAGGTTAGGACAGGTTTAGTGGTATGGGTAGGTTTAAGGGTGGGTTAAATGCGAATAATTATAGCTGTAATTACATGTACATATTTTTTTTAAATATAAGTACATTGTAAAAACATGTATGCACACATGCATTGTATCAAATGAGTCATTTAAATGTGAGTACGTACATAGTAGTTAAAGACACTTAATATACAGTGGGTCCAAAATAAATAACTCTATAATGAATAAATGCATTTATAAAATCATGCTTAGAGAAAAGTTTTGTACTCTCAGCTATAAGAGTGTTGAAATCACAGAATGCATGATTTATTTTATTTTATTTTGTGTGCAATATGTCTATTTATATGTACAAAAATATGTGTATTCTGTGTAGTATGTGCATATTATGCATGTTGAATGTTGCTCCTGGTACTGTCTGTGAAAATACATTTCCTCTATCGACGAGGACAATGAATCTGATATCTAAGAATATGCTTTTCCAAACATTTATCATAAATGTTGAACTCTTTTGAAGCTGCAATGATGAGTGATGGGTGAGAGAAATATGCCTATGAATGAACTGGGTTGCGTACGTCTAAAGCATCAGAATGTTCTCCGTCAGGTACTTGGATAAAGTGCAGATGCAGGATTTACAGACGCTGGAGGTCTCACACTTTCTGTGCTCTTCCTGGCTCAGAGGCGAAACGTGCGAGAGGACCTTCAACTCAGCCAAGATTAATGAAATCGCAAGCTTTGGGTAAAAACACTGTTTACTCCTGGTATTAAGATGTGTTTTGGTCGATCGGATCACCAGTTGACGAGGCAGACACATTCCTGTTTACACCTGGTGTTTTAATCCGGTCTCTTTTGTCCACTTTCAGCCACTTTTGTCTTGATTTCTTCGAGGGGAGGGTCTGGGTAAATGTGTGTGTTTTTTCAGATCTTTCGAGCTAATGGACAGAATAGGCTCATACAATTTACATATGAATGCGCACAGAAATGACGGAAAAACACACAGAGATCATCAGCTTTAGTTTCTGCTCTGACACACACAAGATCAGCCGAACGCTGTGAGTGTGTGTTAGAAATCAGGAATGGTGAGAGGGAATGGTCTATTGGAGGGTAATGTGTGTGTTTTTTCAGATGTTTCGAGCTAATGTGTGTTAGAAATCAGGAATGGTGAGAGAACCTTGTGTTTGGTACGTTTTTCATCTTCAAACCAAACTTGGGTCTAGTTTAAATCCCGTCTGGCTAGAGCTCTTCCCATAATGTTCCCGCATTAGATCAGTAGACGGAGAGAATACGGTCTTTAGTGGCTATTTGAACACATTCAATCACATGAGCGTTTACACTACGAAAGCAATCCGGTTTCGACCTCTGGAAGTTGTCAAAAGTGGACAAGCTCAAAATGTTTCAGACCCTGTTTACATCTGTATTTAAAGTCGTCCACTTGTGATCCGATCGACCAAAACTCATCTTAACACCAAAAACTATATGTTTAATTATTAAACTTATACCTGCACTACCAGTCAAACGTTTGGATACACAAGTACTCATTCTTTAACAGTGTTGGGTTTATGTAATCAGATTACTTTTTTCAAGTAACTAGTAAAGTAATGCATTACTTTTAAATTTACAATAAAATATGTCAATTATAATTACAATTTTAACTTTGCAGCTACAGGTCAACTAACTAAGTATTAGTAGACTGTTAGGGTTCAGTTTAGTAGAATAAGTCGACATGTAGATGGAAAGTTACTCATAGTCAGTCGAATGTCTGTTGAGGAGGATCAAAATACTAATACTATAGTGAATGCTAGTTGACATGTAGTTGCAAAGTTACTTGTAGTTAGGAGAATGTCTAAAGTGGACCATTGAAATAATGTGTACCCAATATCAGCACTATATTCAGCACAACAAGCCTTTAAGACACTGAGAATCAACCAGACTTAAGAGTGGTAGTGCACATATTAAAATATTTTGGATACATATAACTAAACCACCCCATCCCAGGAATATCTTCCAGACCCGGACATCTTCTGGCTTCCGGGACGAGCACATCTGGGTGTCGATCGTGGACCCGCCCCGGCGCAGTCCCTTCACACGCGTGCAGAGAGTCTCGTGCTGCATGTCTCTGCTGCTCTGCACCATGGCCATCAACATCATGTTCTGGAACATTCCCACTGACGCAGAGTCTCCTGTCCTTCTAAAGATAGGTCAGAAAACCTCCCAGCTGCATGTTTCATTTGCTGAGATTATGTAACGCTCAAATGTGACGTCTCACTCTCAACAGCACTCTGGAACGCATCGTGTTTGAGAGAGTCATGCTTTTGAGGGAGCAAGTTCTGTTCGGTTGCTTATTAATTTATGTTCATCATTACACATATATATTTTATAATATACAGTATATCTCTATGTATATATCTCTATGTATGTGTGTGTGTGTGTATGTGTGTGTGTGTGTGTGTGTATGTGTGTATATATATATATACACTTAATCTTATTACTTAATCTTATTAAACGCAAATTTGGCTGAGTAATTACCCCCGAAAGATAATTTTAATAATTTTAAAGCATCAGATAGACATTACAAAAAGTAGATTTAGAAAAAGAATATTTGATTTGATTCAACATAGAATTTAGGCTTCAACAACCATTAATTAATTGATTGCATGCGTTAACATGTTAATTTTGACAGCACTTTTTATTTATTTTTATTTTTATTTTAAATTCAACTTTATTCCAGACTCATGGTCCAGTATAGAAACAAGACACACACACAATTAAACAGGCATTTTAGAGACAGCTGTACCAGTGCCTCCACAGCTTGGACTGGTAGCGGACTGCACTAAATCTAATATTTGTTAGTGACATAATTATTTAATTCTCAGATTTATTTAACCTACAGATAAAGCTATACATTAACTTTCGCAAAGTTGCTTGTAGAGTGTTAATTCGATCTGTGACAAACGTTTCACTCGCACTAGTCCATCTTGGTCGCTTTAAAAGCACACGACAAGCATCATTGTGCAGCTTTTGCAGACTGGCTTTTTATAGTTAGTCCAAAGATGGGCCGTGTACAGAGATGGACAATATGTCTCAAACAGAGTCATCTTAACATTGTCTGTACAGTGTCCAAACTTCCGTGCGAGAGTATTAGCCTGGGCGTACAAAGTTCTACACTGTCTAAAAATGTCTTCATCATCAGACATGTCCTCTGTGAAGATATGCCCAAGATACTTGATTTTCCTTGTGACCTCAAGCACAACATTTGACAGAAAGAAGTCCGGAAATGTCATAAACTTGTCTTCCTTGGTCCTACAGATCATGATAGCACTCTTAGTTGCATTATACTGTATGTCCTGTTCTAGACCATAACTGGGGACAAGACCCCCCCCCACAGCAGACACACTGTTCCCCCATTTGATCTGCATCGTTTGCTGTGTATACCAGTAGGTTAAAGGGATGGTTCGGAGTAAAATCAACCTAGGGTCCTTTGCACCATGACCTCGAGCCAAACACCCCCCCCCCCCCCCCCAGAAGCCTTTTTTCCCTTGGTTGAACATTATTAAAGTTAGAGCTTATTTAGAGACATCAGCCGGATGGTTTAGTGCAGGCGCTATTGGCTCCAATTTGTATCTGGTAAATTACCCCACTAATAATGCCCAGAATGGTACCAAACTTCTACAGTCGTACAAATAGGTTCTGTACTCATAAAACGAGGCATTGGAAAGTTTGTAAGTACATCAGGAGTTGATTTAAATAACACTTGCCTGATGGCTAATGCTACCGCTAACCCAGACGTCACTTCACTGAGTTGAGAAAAGCACGTAAAAGTCCTGGCAGAAAGCGATGCATAAGGATGTAGTGTAACGACGAATTATTATTTTTTTCGAAGTGTTGACAACTTAGTGTTAACTAATAATTGTAATAAACTGTTACTACCAACAAAATATTAGTGCATTCCTGGATCTGGGCGCCGTTACACTACATCCTTATGCATCGCTTTCAAAGGTACACCTTTTTGGATTCATTTAATAAATAATTTTCTGTGGTTTACTCTATCGAATGCTTTAGATGCATCTAAGAAACACATAAAAATGGAGGAGCTCTGGTTTTTATATTTAGCAATTATCTCTTTAAGAGCTTATATACACATGTCTGTGCCCAGCATAGCCTTAAAACCAAACTGGTTATCCGTAGATCTAAAAAGAATTCTGTGATCCTGTCCAGCAGGATTTTTTCCATTATTTTTGACACTATGGCCAATGCTATTGGTCTGTAATTGTCAGAACTGCTGACTTTCCCAGTTTTGTCTTTGACCACAGGAACTAACAAGACAGTTAACATTGAGTCAGGCAAAAAAACATTTACAAGAAAAGCAGTAAAACGGATAGAAAGCAGTGGAGCCAACCTCGCACCTGCAAACTTTAAATGCTCAGTAGCAACACCATCCAACCCACTAGCTTTATTATTAGACAATTTGCAAATTGCTTTGAAAACTTCAAGTGACAGAATTATATCTGTGCTGTCAACTTTACTCACAGTATAGGACTCACTCTTAACACAATTAAACAAACTACTGTAGTGTTGTCGCCAAAGTTCTAAGATAATATCAGTATATATTTATTTATATTATTTTTACTGAAAATATACATCAGTACACAAAATATTTTCTTGAATTTTACAGGCTCTTTTCAGCTGACATGGCAGGAGTTCATGGTAGCCGTAGAGAGCGGTCTTTTCATGTTCCCCATCAACATCCTCATCATTACTATCTTCAGACACATCAAACCTCGTTTTCTCCTGAAGAAAGACAAGGCTGACTCCTCCAAGAAAACTAAAGGAGCTGCTGCTGTGTCTATGAACACCATCATGAAGGTACTTGTAGAAGTAGTTCTGAAGCAGAATAACGGCTCTATCGAATAACTCTCTCGAGTATGTATTGTATGCATTATGTGTGAATGTTCTGTTCTTACTCTAAGGAAACCATAGGACTGTTAAATCATCTCAGCAAAAGCCCAAAAAACAATCTGGCTGCCAAAGAGATACTGCCTGAAACAAGTGGTGATCTTTTCTGGGCCCTGAAGAAAGTGAATGAGGTCCTTCAGATTATGCAAGGTTCCTTGATCAGTACTACACATTTCATTTCTATGTGTTATATTTAGCATTATGTTAGTGTCATTTACATTTACTCATGATGCGTATTACTCAAATCATTGTTATTTTAGTACAAAATACTGGTTTCAGTAGCAGGCAGAGGGTTTGGGGCGTGGCTTCTGTAGCGGGCGGAGGGTTTGGGGCGTGGCTACTGTAGCAGGTGGAGGGTTTGGGGCGTGGCTACTGTAGCAAGCGAAGGGTTTGGGGCGTGGCTACTGTAGCAGGCGGAGGGTTTGGGGCGTGGCTTAAGTAGCAGGTGGAGAGATTGGGGCGTGGCTACTGTAGCAGGTGGAGAGATTGGGGCGTGGCTACTGTAGCAGGCGGAGAGATTGGGGTGTGGCTACTGTAGCAGGTGGAGGGTTTGGGGCGTGGCTTAAGTAGCAGGTGGAGGGTTTGGGGCGTGGCTACTGTAGCAGGCGGAGGGTTTGGGGCGTGGCTTCTGTAGCAGGCGGTGAGATTGGGGCGTGGCTACTGTAGCAGGTGGAGAGATTGGGGCGTGGCTACTGTAGCAGGTGGAGAGATTGGGGTGTGGCTACTGTAGCAGGTGGAGGGTTTGGGGCGTGGCTTAAGTAGCAGGTGGAGAGATTGGGGCGTGGCTACTGTAGCAGGTGGAGAGATTGGGGCGTGGCTACTGTAGCAGGTGGAGAGATTGGGGTGTGGCTACTGTAGCAGGCGGCGGGTTTGGGGCGTGGCTTAAGTAGCAGGTGGAGGGTTTGGGGCGTGGCTACTGTAGCAGGCAGAGGGTTTGGGGCGTGGCTTCCGGTGCAGGCGGAGAGATTGGGGTGTGGCTACTGTAGCAGGTGGAGAGATTGGGGCGTGGCTACTGTAGCAGGTGGAGAGATTGGGGTGTGGCTACTGTAGCAGGTGGAGGGTTTGGGGCGTGGCTTAAGTAGCAGGTGGAGAGATTGGGGCGTGGCTACTGTAGCAGGCGGAGGGTTTGGGGCGTGGCTTAAGTAGCAGGTGGAGAGATTGGGGTGTGGCTACTGTAGCAGGCGGAGGGTTTGGGGCGTGGCTTAAGTAGCAGGTGGAGAGATTGGGGTGTGGCTACTGTAGCAGGCGGAGGGTGTGGGGCATGGCTTAAGTAGCAGGTGGAAAGATTGGGGCGTGGCTACTGTAGCAGGTGGAGAGATTGGGGCGTGGCTACTGTAGCAGGTGGAGAGATCGGGCAAAAAAAAACCTTTTTTTGAAAGTAGCCTACTTTTACCTGTTGAGATAAACCTTCATAAGCAAGAGCTGTGTTTGTGATGTTTGAGTTGGGGAAGGTTTGCAAGGTTGTTTGAAAATATGATTTATTTTTGTAATTCCACTAAAAACGAAATACTTCACCTTAGAAGTAAAACTAAATAGTTCTCATTAGAATTGTTTTTTAAATGTGCATGTTTTATATTATACAAGGACTCATCATAGCTCTATTGTGTGTTCCCATTCAGTGGAAAGTGGTGACCCTCATTGGTCGTACTGCAGCCGCTTCGTGCTCTATTCGCTGAGCCACATTTCTCACCTACTGGAGCACGTGGGAGAAAAGGGTTTATTTCTTAATGAAGAGCTTCGGGAGGCTCGTGGAAGGGTCGGTGATCTGCTGAAGAAAGCTGAAATAGCGTCTGTCCAGTTCACTCCCCAAAGGTCAGGACGGTTTCCTCTGCAGCTTCTCCTATTGTATTTAAAATGTAAAAAAATTTTACTTGACAACTCAAGAAGTGCTGTTAAAAGCTGCACTTTTGCTACCAAAAAAATTACTGTATAAATGCACTGATATGTATGGAAGCCTGTTTCCGGCACAGAATAAAAAACAAAGAAGGTAATTGCGACTTTTCATCTCACAATTCTGACTTTTTTTCTCGCAATTGCGTGTTATAAAGTCAGAATAGTGAGATATAAATTAGCAATTCTGATGAAAAACGTATTTTTTCCTTAGAATTTGACTTTATAACTTGCAATTGCGAGTTTATATCTCAATTCTGAGAAAAAATGTCAGAATTACGAGATATAAACTCGCAATTTGTGTTATAAAGTCAGAACAGTGAGATATAAACTCGCAAATGTGAGAAAAAAAGTCAGAATTGCAATTTGTTTTTTGTGAATTTTGTTCCAGTCTACCATCTGTGCAAGTAGAGAAGAAGAAACAGGGTTGGTGGTTGCCTTGGTGGTTTCTTTTTATTGGCTGGTTCCTGCTTTTTACCATGAGTGGTTTTTCCACCTTCTTTACCCTGCTTTATGGCCTCAAGTATGGAAAGGAGTCATCCATACAGTGGGTGATCACTCTTTCATTATCGCTTGTCCAAAGCATCTTCATCTTGCAGCCCCTTAAGGTAAGAACCAGGATGATTACTGGGGTCTTCTCAGGAAAAATAATCTTGAGAAGCAGGAGACTTAAAGGAATAGCTCACCCAAAAATCTGCTATTCTTTACTGGAACACAAAAGAAACACAGAACAATGTTCATACAGCTGTTTTTTCAAGCTCCAAAAAGGACAAAAGAGCCGATATACTCACGGCGAAGTTCTTTTTCGTTCTTCGCTTAGGGGTAAAATGTAGTTTGAAACACATGATCAGTGGTTTACTGGTAGCCAGAGCCGATCCTGACCTCCCTGGGGCCCTAAGCAAAATTCTGTTTAGGGGCCCTCATACGGTACCTGACCCGTGAGCCATGAACCATTTGCCTCCAACAACAATCCCTTTAGTTCTAGTGAAAATGTAATTCCTGATATCAGAAGACATTGTTACTAGTAAAAAGTTCATTCTTAATATCAAGAATTCACATTTTAAATATTACAAATTTAATTATTGATATCAAAAATGCATATCCTGTGATTGAATAAAAGCTAAAATGGCGCCATAGCATATCACTGTGTTTTAAATGATAAAAGTAATTCTTGATACTTGATGGTTATTATTTTTACTGAGGGATGTGCATCCATATTGACCAGAATCTCCAGCCAATCAACATTTTAAATTCAATGGAGCCTATCAATAGTCAATGTCAATACATTGCTTTCCATATTGCATTAGTGCAGAGTTGTAACTAAACCTTGACTGAACGACTAGATAATCATCATCTTGTTTTAAAACTATAATGAGGAGTGCCATCACGCCCATATTGTACTGGTCCTGACTCACAACAGATGTATCTGCTGGAAAGTGCGCGTTTCATTTCCTGCACGCGCATATGAACGCATGTTAACGCGCGACGCGGTTATCTTTACCGAGCTGCAGTTTATAAACAAACACCGTTGTCCTTTGTCGTTTATTAAACATAATAAATCAACTCACATCAACTTAACTTTAGCCTACTGTTCTTTGCTGACATCAAACTTTGAGAGGAGAGCACACAAGTCTACCTGATAACTGTTGCCGCAATTAACTCTCATGGTGTTTTTTTCTCTCTCTTTTTGTGACCAGAAGGATAGTTCCGCTTTATTTTCTCATCGATATTGTAAACATTGATACGCTTTGACACGAGGGGGAGGCGGGGCCTTGAGTCATTTGCGGGGCCCTACGCACCTTGCGTAGTGTGCGTATAGGGCTGATCGGCTCTGCTGGTAGCAAACATCCGGACGCGAAATATGTGCTGAACGCCATTCTATCCATAACTAAATAATGACAGCGGTGAGAAAACAGCCATTAAGAAAGCATCTGATCATAGTGATATGGATATGTTAGCATCAGCTCTGCGAGTTAGCTCTCCGGTAAAGTCACATGACGTTTATTTAAACAGCATTTGATCCAGTAGATTTCTTTAGGCCTTGTGTCCACCAGAGCGTTTTTTTCCCCGAGGCTTGTGCATTTTTCCAAATGTTCTCAGTGGGATTTTTTTTAAATGGCAGCAGTGTGACGAGGCATGTGAAGAATGTTCAACTTTGGGTAAAACGCAGCACTCATCACTGTCACTTTTTACCCAGCCATCCAATCACAGTGGAGGAGGGGCGGGACAAATACCACACCAACCAACCGCCACATCGCGCTTGTACAACGATAACAAACGACAACAACAAGCATATCTCTTCATCCAAAATTAGAACCAGAGCAAGTACATTACACTGTCTCGGCATCTTTTTTTATTCAGAAACAAACTATTTGCAAAATCAGATACTAGTAACAGCTCTGCGGAACTTCTGTATTATAGCACAAATAGCATCTTAACTAAAAAAAATTTAAAAACCTGTCCTGCCTAGGCAAAAAAAACCATTGTGTGTCCATACAACAGTTTCTACTATAAAGCGTCTCTCCAGTGCGTTCATGTTTTTACTCGCGTCTGACCTCGACGGACTGAACAGAAGCAATTTACCGTAGATTTACACCTCAAAGAAGGCGGAGCCTCAGAGCCACACCCACCTATTACATCATCAATACGGACCAATGGTAGTTCAAAGGCGTTTACCAAGCTGATTCGAGCTCCAAACAAATTTCATTTCGTTTGAAATGACGTCACACCAGTTTGTTCTTCGATTTGACTTATATTATTTAGTATATCGGGGCCCTTAAAAGCCGTCTATGTAATTTGTGGGCTACACATTCCTCTCAAAACAAACCTCTATATTTTTCGAAACTAGTAAATGAATAATGCATTCTTAAGTACGAATGAATGTGAGTACTGAGAATGAGTAAATGTATTTATATATTATATAGGTGAACTATTCCTTTAAGCAACCATCTCTGTTTGCTCTCAAACTAAGTCTAGGAGATACAATTGAGATTACTGTTCTCTTTCATAACTGTTATGGATGACAGGTGATATTTGTGGCGATCTTCTTTGCCATGATCCTGAGGCCAGTAGCTGTGGAGAACAACGAGGAGGTCGAACTGCTCCTGCAGGGTGAGAACATGCACTAAATAACCTTTTCTGTGCCAATATCCCAACAGTATTACCATATTAATATGAATGCCTTGTTGCGATTTTACAGAGCAAAAGGAAAAATGTGAGGAATACTCTGGGAGATCGATATCCTGATTATGTCGCGCCTCAAATTCAAATCGAGAAGGAAAATGCTTGGTTTGAGATGTCATCAAACTCACCCAATTTTATTCTAGATGTTGGTGTTGGGAACAGAGGATGCCATTTTCATAACTATGTAAATGATCGGCGTCTCACTGTCTCTTGCAGTTTATAATCCATTTGTGTAGGCAGACTTTATTTTTCATGTTAGTATTTTAGTAAAATACCTATGTGTACATAACTTTGTATCAAAAAAAAAGCTATTTAGTCAATACCGTTACGGTAACAATGGTCTTCAGTTCAACACTCTCATCAAGGTTCATTTTTTCTGATCAAATAAAAAAACAAAAGTGGGCTTTTTATGCAATAAATAGCAATAATGTTGTTTGAAAAATAACATAGTTTTAAAAATGACTGTCTGAAAATATATATAGATCTACATTCTGGTGTTCAGTATCATTCTAGACATTATTTAAATTACTAGAAGAGCAGATTCCCATAACACTCACATTTTGGTAACTATAGTGCTGCTGTGTTTCTGCTGTAATTGTTGAGATTTTGCTTAGTGTCATCTTAGTCTGAGAGCTATATTACATTAAAAAAAAACTTGAATATTCACTATTATGTCTCAATTAACTCCATAAATACTCTGTAAAATGTATTTTAGTATATCTTCAATAAAACACTTATTTTCCAATGCATTTCAGTGTATCATTGAAAAAAAAAAAATTTGACATTCAATGCAGTTATGATCAACGGAATAGTTCAAAACTACTGCTGTAAATGTACTTGGTTAAACTGATAGCGCAGTGAATGCACTCATATGGAAGATAAGCCCAGGGCTGTACACACACACACACACACACACACACACACACACACACACACACACACACACACACACACAAAACTACTGCTGTAATTGTACTTGGTTAAACTGATAGCGCAGTGAATGCACTCATATGGAAGATAAGCACAGGGCTGTACACACACACACACACACACACACACACACAAAACTACTGCTGTAATTGCCCCTTTTGGGTGGAAGCAAAAACATGCCGTTTTCATGTTGTAATGTTTCTTTAAGACCCATCTTTTCTGTGTATTTTTAAATGCAAATGAGCTGCTGTTTCCCAGAAGTGGGCGGAGCCGCAGAAACTCTGCCAACAACAAACACAACATCTGTTTGTTTTTGATGATCATCTCTGCCGCTGTGTTACTCATGTGGCATTGACTTTTGACATTCAGTTTTCTGAGCACGCACACACACCCAAATCACGACTAAAGACTATTTTAGGAGAATCAAATTAAAGGTTTGGGAGAAAATTAGTGTATTAAACAATAATGATTGCATTTTTTTTTCATGCAATCATAAATAATTATATTAAGCATAGGCTATTAATTCTATAAGCCAAAGACGATTGATTATTGAGAAATAACTGGTTTTATCAACTTAAACAAGTCCACTGGGTTTGAGCAATGATTGAATAGCATTATACTATAGACAAAAAAAAAAAGAGATTAATGAAAAAATAAACAAGTCTAAATCAAAGGTTTTAAATATTGACGTTTATTAAGTTAAACTAAATTAGTTAAATTTTCTTCTCAAAACTGGCGTTCATCCACTGACATTAATGCAGACATAAATCTGCATTGTTTATCCTTTTGATCTTTCATAAAAAAAATTATTAAATACATTTTTTTCTCCAATGCATGTTGGCCACAATTATTGGCACCCCTTGAAATTCTTATGAGTAAAATATCTCTGAAGTATATTCCCATTCATATTTAATTTTTTTTTTTTTTTTTTTTTTTTAGCACACCATGGTGACCAGGAGCATGAAATTGTCCTGCCATGTCTTTCTGTTTCACAGAAGTATAAATATGAGGAATCACAAAGGCCAAAATTGCCCTTAATCATTCCTCACAATGAGTAAAACCAAATAATATAGTTCTGATGTACAGCAAAAGATTATTGAGCTTCACAAAATAGAAAGTAGCTGTAAGAAAATCGCTAAAGCATTGAAAATCCCCATTTCCACCACCAGGGTGTAAAAGAAAACCAGTGTGAGATAAGTTTCCAGACAACAACATATAGTGTCGGCCCAGATCCGGCCCACATCTCGTACACGTGGATTCAACGCGATCTGGGCCGACACTATTTTGCTGCCTGGCCAAAATCTGTATGAAAAAGAAAGATGAGGTTCTGCTTCGCAAGCTCCTCTAAGCTTAACTTTATGCTTTAAAGGAGGGACTGAGCTGTGGACTAGAATATCATAGACATTTGATGTTGTGTCACTGAGCCAGTAAGCAAAAACTAAGCAACCACCTTAGCAATCACTTATGCTAACCAACTAGCATTGTGGTGCAACATCATGGCTCAAGCAACATGTACATTTTCTTCAAAAAATAAATAGATATATAGTTCTACTAGTAAATCTACTCTTTATATTTCCCACCGAAAACTTTGGCCTAGAGCAGCCTAACCACTCACAATACTTAACCAACCACCAAGAAACCAATTCATCAGCAGGTGAGTTATTGCACACAAGCACATTCTCTATACAAATCTTAATATATGTACAGTCAAACCAAAATGTATTCAGACACCTTCAACATTTCTCACATTATCACAGTTTATTTTGCTGTAGTTTAGAAAATGGTAATAAAATATGACAAGAATCAGTTGATATTTCACTGGTTTTGTCCGTCCTTCTGTTAGACTGTCTCTCACATGAATTATGTTGAATATCTGTCAGATGTTAAATTTAACTACACTATTATATAATACCAGTTTAGCTCAACCAATAACCAAGCCATGCTTCATTTTGTTCAGTCTGTAGCAATTCAAGACAAAACACTTCAGCAAAACATGTTCATGTCAAAGTGTCTGAATACATTTTGGTCCCAATTAAAAAAAAAAAAAAAAATGTTACTGGTAGTCACTGTATGAAGAATATTTGGGTATAATATGTCACATTTTACTTTATTATGCTATCCTCACTTACATAAATGAACTATAGTGTCCTGCACACACTAGTAAAAAAATATATAAAAAATTATATCTGATGTCATTGAATAATTTTTGGTTTGACTGTATATGTATATAATCAACTGATTCACCCGACGTTTTGGGTGCTGTGAATACAGAGATGCTGTTTACTCTTGTCACTAAGGTCACATGTTGGCCCTGAAGCGCTGTGAAGCCGACAGGAACATGGTTTAGGGTTTATGTGTGTGTTTACTCCCTCCCAACTACAAATATGTAAATCAGTTCTTTGGAAAGATTGCTTTTGGCAAGGAGACAGTGAAGGTCAGTGTGAGATGCAGCCAGAAGGGCTTTCAAAATAGGGCATGTTCCCCCATTGTTTTACCTTTATGGCCTAGATTACATGGAGATATATTCTGCTAAAATAATTATATACAAAACAACTGTGGCCTTGATTTTTTTTGTTTTTGTTTTAGTTTTTTTGGGTAACGTCATAAAATAGCTTGTGGGGTGAAAGTCATCCACACACACTTTGTGTATCAGGTGATACAAAAATAAACATCTTTCAAATAAAAAAGGTTGCGTTATAAAGGAAACTTAAGAGGACAGGATTCAAAGTGTTATATTCATTAAAAAATAATTTTCGGGGAAAAGGGAGAGACAGTTTTCTGTCTGCTGTGCTTCTATGTGGAGAATGGCACAAGCATGTGTGTGTCGTATTTCACCCAAACATCAAAAGCTAAAAAAAAACAAGAAAAATAAATATAAATGTATAAAAAGTATAAAAAGGCATTCTATTTTGGGACCATTAAGATTTTTTTTTGCATTTCATTTTCATGTTAATAAAATTACCCCCCAAAATTTGGGCTGTCAGTGAAAATGTAATAAACGTCTAAACCCATAACCCAAGAATAGACTAGTCATCAATTAGATAACAAAGAAATTAAACGAGTGAAGAAATGAAAACAAACACCTTGTAATTACTGTTTACTTTGCCTACTTGATGGAATATCATACATCGCGCAAGTTATTTAGGCAAAAAACGACATGTAACCAAATTTAAGGTTATTTTGTCTAGAAGTGTGTTACTCATAGCCAGAGTATATGGGGTCTATAGTTAATCTAGACGGTGAAATGACGGCTATTGCATGCTGGGATATGTTTGTGTCATATTTCACCTAAACATCAGAAGCTAAGAACGTGAGAAATTAAATTTTGTTGAAAAATGCATTCAATTTTATGACCATTACGATTTTTTATCCATTGAATTTTCATGTTAGTAAAGCACCACCCTCCACAGACATATAGACATGATCACTCCTAACTACGAACATGACACATTTATTTTTTCATGCTTCCAGTTAGAAGGACAGATGTGTGTTCTTGTGAGTGTGTGATCACAGGAACTGAATGTTCTTCGAGAGAACATGTTCCTCCTACAGCTGTCACATGGATTATTCTCCAGGCCATCGACTCACAGCTACACACTGAAATTACCTCAGGGGTTTTAGAAAATAACTTATTACCTAAGTTGACAAAAGTAACCCTTATAAATAGTACCGAGTTTAGCTTCATAATCAAACATGCTCGTCTTAGGCCCGGTTTACACCTGGTATTAAGATGCGTTTTGGTCGATCGGATCACAAGTGGACGACACTAAATACTAAACAGGTGTACTAAACACTAGACACTAAAAAGGTGTAAACAGGGTCTTAAAAAGACAAAAAGAGATAAAAGAGACGGATTGAAACACTAGGTGTAAACAGGAATGTGTCTCTCCAGTTGTGATCCGATCGACCAAAACTCTTCTTAATACCAGGAGTAAACAGGGCCTTTGATCTTCAAGGTCTTGATTAGCCTTTTCAATTCTGCATCATTACGGTTAAAGCTAAACTTTGCAGGACAAGAATTAAATCAAACTAAAGCTTGACTCTCTTTATTTTCTTATTGGTCATGCTGCGTAACACCAGAATGAACCTCATTGGTTCTTGCTGAAGCTCAAACGTGCTGCGTAACACCAGAATGAACCTCATTGGTTCTTGCAGAAGCTCAAACGTGCTGCATAACACCAGAATGAACCTCATTGGTTCTTGCTGAAGCTCAAACGTGCTGCATAACACCAGAATGAACCTCATTGGTTCTTGCAGAAGCTCAAACGTGCTGCATAACACCAGAATGAACCTCATTGGTTCTTGCTGAAGCTCAAACGTGCTGCATAACACCAGAATGAACCTCATTGGTTCTTGCAGAAGCTCAAACGTGCTGCATAACACGAGAATGAACCTCATTGGTTCTTGCTGAAGCTCAAACGTGCTGCGTAACACCAGAATGAACCTCATTGGTTCTTGCAGAAGCTCAAACGTGCTGCGTAACACCAGAATGAACCTCACTGGTTCTTGCTGAAGCTCAAACCTGCTGCGTAACACGAGAATGAACCTCATTGGTTCTTGCTGAAGCTCAAACGTGCTGCGTAACACCAGAATGAACCTCATTGGTTCTTGCAGAAGCTCAAACGTGCTGCGTAACACCAGAATGAACCTCATTGGTTCTTGCTGAAGCTCAAACGTGCTGCGTAACACCAGAATGAACCTCATTGGTTCTTGCAGAAGCTCAAACGTGCTGCGTAACACCAGAATGAACCTCATTGGTTCTTGCTGAAGCTCAAACGTGCTGCGTAACACGAGAATGAACCTCATTGGTTCTTGCAGAAGCTCAAACGTGCTGCGTAACACCAGAATGAACCTCATTGGTTCTTGCTGAAGCTCAAACGTGCTGCGTAACACCAGAATGAACCTCATTGGTTCTTGCTGAAGCTCAAACGTGCTGCGTAACACCAGAATGAACCTCATTGGTTCTTGCAGAAGCTCAAACGTGCTGCGTAACACCAGAATGAACCTCATTGGTTCTCGCTGAAGCTCAAACATGTAAACATGCTAAAGGCAACTCCTGCTAACAAATGGCATAATAAATATGCATTACTTAAGAAAATACCAGAGACCACTTGAAGAACTTCATATCATATGAGAATCATGTATTTATTTGGGTTCATATTTCATCTGTCAATATGCTTGTCTCTTCCTTATTTGCCTCTCTCGACACCAAAGTTTCTGATATCCATATTTGCCGGTGCATCTGCATATGTCATAAATTGCATCATAACTCCTGGATTTTGTCCCTCTTTTGCTCTGGCTGTATCAATATCAAACCTCCTCAGATCACATAATAAATGTGATGAAAACATGAAAATGTATATATATTTTTAAATGTGTACACTTTTGGACTTAAAAGCACTAATGGAGTTGCTTTGTGAAATCCTCTAATTACAAATAAACAGAAGCAGCTTCAACTGAATACATATGTGCATTCTCTTTTCATGTGAAATAATGATAAATACCACCGCATGATTCATGTGCACTCCTGACACAAATGAATACATTTCTGTCACTGTAACATTTATTGTTATTATTATTGTACACCATTGATCATAACTCAACTATACACCACTATATAATAACTATAACAAATCAAACAAAACTCTGTCATGTTTGTTTTGTGATCCAGCCCGTTTCCAGTTTGTGCTAAATGTAAGATATAGATTATACTAAAGCCTTTCACAAAGTCATTCCCCATAAGAGCCTGAAATGTGTTTCACATTGGGCTACATTTACTATTATTATTTTATGCAGTTTAAACATATATGTTGGTGCAACTCTATTGTTTCTCCTTTGTAGAACCAGCCCATAGTATTGTGCATTTAAATGTTTGTATCCACCCTTTGAATGTGAGAGACAAGTTTGAGCCCGAGGCAGTCAGTGTGGTTCTGCTGTGAATATTTCAACAGAAAACTTTTAGCCCTGTCACCTATTATTATCCACACTCACTGAACACAGGGGACACATTTGCTTCAAATTGTTTATTGATTGCACTGACTATGTACTTCACAGTTTTATGAGTGCCCACCAGTTTTGAGTGCCAAGAGTTGAATACTTATGTATTGTATTTTTTTTCTTCTTTTTTTTTCTCTTTTTTTTTTTTAGAAATGAAAATCTGAAAGTGCTTCTAGTGCGAAAAATCTATAACACTGTATTTAAAAAAAAAAAAAAAAAAAAAAAGTACCTCAGCTGTATTATTCAACGTAACTATATAATTAAATGTTGAATAGGATGAATCTGACTATAACCTAATTTGGTCGAAATAACTTTTTACAGAGCATCTATAACTTTTTCATCTTAGAAAAAATTTTGAGGTGTTTCAATAAATCACATTCAAAAATGTCTCACAAACATATTTCACAAGTTTATGTTGGATACACGAAACAATAATCGTTAAGGCATCTGTTGTAAATATGATACTCTGCCCTTAATAAAAAAATAATAATAACTGCATGGATTTGCTAATAAAGACTATAATTCTCTGTAAAACATAATGACAACTGCCAAAATCCTTGGACAGATGCTCGTTGTTGTCCCTGAACCGTTTGTGAAAGAGATCCTGAAAAACAAACTATTAATCTCTTGAGGCGAAAGTTACGGAGCGCCGCACATGACATACAGAAAAAAAAAAAAAGTATATTGTGGCCATAAATGAGCAATTTGTTATCAAAACTTACTAATACATCAGCACATTTTACTAACTCGTTCCCTCGTTTTAAGGAAATCGTGTGCATGATATAATAATACGTTCCCTCGTTTTACTAAATTGTCGCCATGTTGTGTTATTTATTTCCTCTTGTTTTATGCCAGGTTTAGACTACACAATATCAGCCCGATATTGGCACGATCCGTTTGACGTAGGTTGTCATGGTGATTTATAAATGTCAAAGGGCGACGAATCGATTGTTTTATCTTGTATAGTTTGTCATAGTGGACGACAACAGACAATGTGACGCTTCACGATGTCCCGGCAGAAAGATTAGCATGTTTATTTATTTTTTCAGCCCTCCACGACGAATTACGTCACATCTGTGTCGTTGACCAATAGGAGCACAGAAGCTCTTTCGTACACAGTTTTCAAACATGGCGAAACGAAAGAGAGACGATGGTATTGGTGCTTCTAGTTGGAATTATGAAATGGAGTTATGGCAACAATAGCCACATTTCTATTACCCTTCTAATTGCGCAAATTGTTATTGCGAACTGAAAATACGGCCAATGGAAACAAGTCAATTTCGCAAAAAAATACCATATATCGCAAAAAAGTTTTTACGCTCGCATGAGGTGCTTTTTTCTGGCAATTCAAAAAAGGAATATTTCGCAAAACTGCAATTGAAACAGTTTTTTCGCATTTACAGGTCACCTGACGTACGCTAAAGTCCATCATTCTTTAAAGAAGGTGCTGTGTGTTTGGACAGAAGATGAGACAGAGTTCTTTATTAAACTCATAAAAGACAAATACTGGTATTACGGGAATACTGGATTCTAAAAATAACGGCTAGTGCGGCGGCCGAGATACATGTAAACCTACAGTACCAACATCCATTGCCATGATTTTTGGAATGATTTATCGCGAGAGAATTTTTTTGGGTTTTAGTCGCATAACATCGGTTAATGGAAACGCTGTCATTCCGCAATATTTTTTTAGCAACATTTAGAAAATATCGTTGAAGTCGAATCTGTATGTTCGTTTGGCCGGAAGCTAGTTATTTTACTTTATAAGGTTTTAAATATGGATATTTTTCTTACACAAACGCATCGCTTCAGTTCAGAAGGCCTTTATAAACCCCCCGAAGCAGTGAGGAATACTTTTATGATGGATAGATGCGCTTTTATCATGGATAGATGCACTTTTATGATGGATAGATGCACTTTTATCATGGATAGATGCACTTTTATGATGGATAGATGCACTTTTATCATGGATAGATGCACTTTTATCATGGATAGATGCACTTTTATGATGGATAGATGCAATTTGATGGACTTCAAAACAGAAGTGCGATTCACTGCCATTTTAAAGCTTGGAAGAGCCAGGACATTTTTTTTATATAACTCCGATTGTATCGAATGAAGAATATCACGTACACCTAGGATGACTTGAGGGTGAGTAAATCATGGGCTAATTTTCATTTTTGGGTGAACTATCCCTTTAATTAGCAGTAGGAATGAATTCTTAATTCGTGGCCACAATATATATTTTTGTCTGCTTGTCATGTGCGGGGCTTCGTAGAAAGAGGTACAGAAAGTGAAGTCAGTGCCATCCAGTGTCCATAACCTCAGCTTTTCTCTGAGTGAGGTTGCGCTCTATCCCGCTGAAAGAGCAAGGTCAGCCCTTTCCTAAAACGGTGGTCCCGCACACTGTAAATAATCACATTGCAGCAACTATTTCCCGTCAGAATCCAAAATGCCAAAAAGGAGAAGTTGCACCAGGTGAATCCCACAACATTCCCCAGAACGAACACTGCGATAGGAGAGAATGAGGCTGTGAAGGCAAAAGTGAGGATCCCAATGGTTTTAGCGGCTTTGATATCAGAAAACGAGGGTCTATGAGGACACCCACCGGCTCCCATATCCGTGCCAAGACTTCCCTCGGAGAGCAGCTTACGTTTGCGGGAATAACGGCGGATACTAGTGAAGGATAGGATATTTACGACTAATGTGCCTCCTAATAAACTGAAGTCGAAGGCCGGGAACAGCAGAAGGATGTTTGCATCTGGAGGCAGCTGGTTTTTGATCAGTAAAGGTGCGTAGTTGCACATTCGACTGCACTCGTTGTACTCCAGTGTGAAGCTGTTGCTCAGCATGAGTGGAGACATGGCTAATAAAAAGCTGCCAGTCCAGGACAGGATAATTAGGAATAGGATACGATGGCGTGTCACAAGCGTGTCTTTATGCAACGGACGCAGGATCGCAACACTGCGCTCCATTGTCATCAGAAAGATGGTACTGATCGAGACAAAGGTGCATCCAGCAAAAACTGGACCAATCAGCATGCAGGGTTGCCAAGATTCGGTTGAGATCCCCTGGTACCACGGCGGGGGGGCTCTGGTCACCATGAGAGAGATTTCGGTGTATACAGAAAATGGCACCACCCAGACTCCAACCATCATGTCTGCGATGGCCAGGGACACTGCAAGACAATTATAGAAAGATTCATTCAGGATGTATGCCTATTTCAATTCATTCAGGTTCATCTCGGCTCGCCTTCTGTGGAGTAAACATTATTATGAGAAAGTTTCTTGATAGAATAAGATACTAAGTCTTAATTATGAGAAAGTTTCTTGATAGAATAAGATACTAAGTCTTAATTATGAGAAAGTTATGACATTATTATGACTTTTTTTTAATTCAAGAAAAAGTGCTTCCATAAACTTTGCAGTTCAATTTATTAATTTTCCCTTTGCTCTGAGGTGCAAAAATACTCTCCCAATATGGAGTTTAGTTTTAATAAATTATTATATCTGAACTTTACAATTAGGCTAATTGAAAAACATACTGCTTGCCCCATTGTTTACAGTATACACTGTTTTGTTTCAGAAATATGAAGTAGTGTGCAGTATGCAATGATAAATGTTTTGAACAGTAGTACGTTTGTAACAGTATGTAACTGTAACATTATTATGTTGGATGTTTAATTAAACATAATTACTCTCAGATATGTATCACTTAATTTGCTTTTTTAAGTCGCCCTGTAGTCAATAATTGTATTCCTTAAAATCTTTGATCACCAAAATGACATTTTTTCCTTGAACAAAAATTACTTCTTGCCTTAAAATATCTTGAATGTAACTCGACACCCTTTCCTCATTTAGTATACGCGGTTCTATGAATATGCAAATGAGCCCCGCCTCCACTCACTCAGCTCAGAGATCCACTGGTTGACGATCACACGTTGATCTGATTGGTTACAAGGTAGTTTGTGACGTCAGAAACACCAGCGATTTCAAAGCGTGTTTTTGAGACTGTCTTTGGTTCACTGCAGTTTTAAGGAGAAAATACTCAGCAATGCTGTTGACTCATGAATTTGCACATGGTTTGTCTTAAAGCATATTAAAATAGACATATACACAACATAAAAATTTTCACCACAGGGGGACTTTAACCCAATTTTCTGTTTAATTTTTTTTTTTAGCAGTTTGGCCAAACAATGTCAAGAAATTTCAAGAAAAAGATTCATATTTCTTCTGATTAATCACACTGCAGTGTGGGATACGGTACTGAAGAGAACAGACAACATTTGCATACTGTAAACCCTGTAGATACTACAATCTGTGAACGTATAGCATGCCAGCCTGAACATATTCTGTATGTAAATCATCGTGGTTACCTTTGAGGTAGCCTTGTGGTGTTCGAGAATGCCGGGTCTGCATGAAAACAGTGAGTGTCACCACGTTTCCCACCACAATGGCGAAGGCCAGACTGACCATGAATATGACCGCTAATGTTCGGTTTATCAGTCCACAGCAGCAGACTGTGCAGAGAGGAGCCAGAGTTTCTTCAGTCGCTGTTTGATTAGCGGTCTCCATTATCCCAAGTTGAGGTCCTGCTTGTCTGAGTACACCGAAGTTGGCCAATAGTGCAGTCTTGATACGGTCTTCATGCCTCTAACAGGCACTGATATATATGGTATAGATGATATAGGTGGTTCTGTTGTTTGCAGTGAATTACAACCCTGTGAAAGAGCAGAGAAAACAGTTTGTACATTTTAACGTAAGGCAACACAATAGACTGCAATACAAGTTGCATGGTGTCAACAAGCCTGTGCAAATGTATGCTAACAAATCAGATTCCAATTTTAATGTGAAATTACCTGAGGTAGAAAACAGGATGGAGAATTGCAATGCAAATTTGATTATAAGGAAGGATGATACAAGAACAGATGTGCACAGGCAAGAACCACTCATATTTTCATCTATTTTTAGGTATTGTGCCCTTTTTAAAATATGGTTTCCAAAAATTATTATTATTATTATAATTTTTTTGCAGTCATACCTTTCAGTGAACAGTTCTCTAAATAACCATTTTGTCTTACAACGTGTCCTAACCAGACGCGATGCGATAAGATTCCAGCGACAAATAATTTGTCTGTCCACACGGCGACGCGACTGCGAGATGCGTTAAAATCAATCAAAACCCACAGCCAATCAGAACAGCGTGTGGGCGGAGTCTCGCGGCACCAGAGAGAGTAATCTTGACGACACTTGCAAAAAAAAAGGATAAGTAGCTGCATAATCAAATGCACAAATATTACACCAGTTAAACATTATTAAAAATACATAGGCTGAGTTACTAAAACAATCTTTGTCAAAGAAGAATACACTTGTTTGTTCACAGTTCTTGTTTCCATTTGTTTAATTTCCAGATCTGAGGTGAATTATCCATTGTTGCTTTTACAGCTACAAAGCTGGAGCACTAAATGATATTCAAAGTCACATTACACGCTTTTAACATTAAATAAAGCACATAAACAGCACCTGAGATTATCATCGCCACACTTTGTGTTTATTGTTCCAGCGCGACGTCGCAGAAAAATAGAAACCGTTTCTAAAATATAATCGTCGCGTGTCGCCGTCGCGGCTGGTTAGGACAAACACTCTCATTAACATGGAGAAGAGGCATTTTATCGCGCGTCGCGTGTAGTTAGGATACGGTGAAGAACATTTGAATAACCCAAAGAACCTTTTTCGACTATCAAGAGCCTTTATTTTTAAAGGACAAGTTCGGTATTTTACACTTAAAGCCCTGTTTTCAGATCGTTTCTGATGAAATACAACGGTTAAGATTGAAATTTGGACACATGCTGCTGGCCCGAGAATCTTCGGTTTCTGTGGTAGCAGCAGCAGTTGTAGTTCTTGCAGCATCTCTTCAAATAGAACCCAAACTTTATCCTTGACTGATTTCAGTGCTTTTAAAATTAGACTCCAGCTCTCAGTGTACTTACTTAACTTTAGCATGATAAATATTATGTGGGCATTAATATAGAAAGCTCTGCTGAGTCTTCTTAGCAGTTATGACAGCATCTCAACTGGACACCAACACACACAGCCAAACTCCTACAGCCTCTCCAACTATCTGTCAAAAAAGTTTTGCATCTTTTACTTCAAATGCATTTAGCAGGAAATAGGCCAGAGTTTATTATTCTAATGAATCCAACTGAGACATTGATTTTGCAGTGGCTTATTCATTATGAATTAGAGCTCTGAGATCAGAATCAAAACTAAAACTTAACTTACTAAATTATAGTTTATTTGACAGATAGCATTAGGTGAAACTTGGAAATGGTATGCTGATACTCTACCAAGCTAAAGGATAAAATTAAACCATTGCTCTCATATCTCTGCTTCCAAAACCTAATAAGCTGCCTGTATGTATTCGGTTGCTAAGTTGTGACGTAACCACTCTCCGATAATACTCTTTCCGGGTCCAAAGTCCAGGTCCTCTCTGCCTACCTACCGCTTTCGCTAGTGTTTTGGTTATTATTGAGTGTTTTTACAATGCCGCAGTGCTGTGTCCCGTGTCCCGAGCTAACTCACTTCAACCTCGTAAATCTTCTTTTTCATTGATGCCTGGACTCTACCCTTAATTATGTCACCTGAGTGATGAGCTACACTAACCATTCTGTTGGTGTTAAAGGAATTTAAACCCTTTTAGACCGCCAAAGGTGCCTCACTAAGAAGGACGTGATCGTAAATAAATTTACAGGTTCCACCATTGTTATTTCTGGACGAGAGGAGCGCTTGGACCCGGAAAAGGCTAAACGTCACGGGTGACGTCAGACTTAACAATCGGATAGGCCTACTGTTTATTATTGTCTTAAAGGTGCAGTCACATTTATCATTACTTGGCAAAATTTGGTGGGCGAAATCCAGTCATTCTAGTAGGAATTCGCATGATTGAGAGTTTCACATGAGGGCAAAAAAGTTTCCCATGCAGATTTCGCTCATGTTCAAGCTGGTCAATTTTCACAGGCTAAAAAAGATCCAGGGCCCTATCTTGCACCCAGCGCAATTGACTTTGTACACCGACGCATGTATCATTCCTATTTTGCACCCGCGCACAGCGGACTTTTCCCTCCACAGACGCACGTCGGTAAACTAGCAAATGCATTTGCGCTCCCGGGGGCGGTTCAGCGCAAAGAGGCGGCGTGTTCCGGCGCAAACGTATTTTGCAGGTTTAGAAAACAATTCCGCCACTGACCAGGAAAAACCTCGTCTAAAGTCAGTGGCGCGTTGCGCATGTTATTCAGATGCTATTTTAAGGACGCATGCTTGGCCATAACCAATGTAGAGTATGCACAACGCACATACACTTTGCTTATCTCATCTACACACAGACGCAGCAGTTCTCATTTTTAGAAAACCATACATTATTACAAGGAAAAATATTAACACATGAGGGAAATCATTGTTGTGTCCATGAAGATGTGAAAAAATAGGCATAAATCTAGCTTACACATTTACCCAAATTATTATAAACCTGTTTAACCGAAGCTAATTTGGGTGTGTTTCTCCATCCCCAATGTCACTTCTCTGTGTTTTACGGCCCTGACGAGAACGTCGGTCTCCTCGGCTGTGAACCGCTCCTGGCAAATCCACCGTTATAATAGCAAACCGCCATGGAAGTGTGAGATGATGCTCTGATTGGTTTATTTCACGTTACGCCCAAACCACACCTATGAATAATGAACCTACTTCAGACCAACCCATTTTAGATTTGCGTCGGATGCAAGAGTCATTTATCCCGCCGGTATAATAGCAACAGCGCCCGAGATCCACCCACTAAGTTACTTGCGTTTCGCGCTTGATACTTGTGTTTCAGATCGTTAAAATAGGGCCCCCAATGTCTCCTGTCAATAGTGCTGTGATGAATGAAGCACGGCTCACACTGCCAAACCAAGTAGCTTTATGTTGGTCGAACACAGCCAATCCACGTGACCAACTTGAACCATTGAATCATTCTCCTTCACACGCAATTCCCAATCGTGTGGATTCCTATTGAAACGACTGGATTTCGCCCACAAAAATTTGCCAAACAATAGTAAGTGTCACCACTTCTTAAGGCTGCAGCCTAAAGCTTAAAGTATACTTCGACAGAAGAGTCCACTTGGTAACAATACGCACTGTGCAACCGTAGTGGAAGAGTGCAGAAAGAGTGATACAAAACAACACACGAAACAGAAGAATTTTTGTTTCTTGTTCTAAACTTTGCATCAAATGGCAGTTCTGCTGCTTTTCTTCTTCTTATATCCTTCCAGACAAATGTCCTGTAAATGAAACGGCTCAGTGTGGCCCTCTGATGTCTAAATCTAGTTATTTAAAGGTAAATAATTTTATTTTTATAAAAAAATAAAAATAAAAAAATATATAAAAATTAAGTGATATAAGCTTTCTGGACAAAAAAAAAAAAAAAAAAAAATGAACAAGTGTAATTTTAAGGCTTCGGGTCATTTTGACCCACGAGGGAAGGATTTGTTAACTGAGGGATTGCCTTCACCACAAAAATGCATGTAATTCTGTCTTCTAATGTGTCCGAATGTCCGAAATAAGATATTTATCTTATGAAGCAGCAGAGCTGTTCACCTTCTGCCACAGCCTTCATGTTGGGATCATGAAATTATCCAAAGCGAATAGAAACTATGCAGTGTAGCATTCATCACAGGTTTTGTGGGCATGTTTGCTGAACGGCATAATTAATTTAGTAAATCTGCACGGATAGTGCTTACAAATAATCAGCGCTTTCCTCAGGAACAATTAATTCTTATTGAATTTCCACTTCTGTTTTTGTATCATTCTCATCACACATCTCTTGTTGCTCTCCAAATTTGTCTGTGTTTCTGGAAATGAAGAGGTACTTTCTTCAGTTGTCAATCTCTCACGTATCAGAACTGCTTATGAACAGAAACGTATTCGGCACACCAAACAGGGCCGCCAATCATATGATGCTGCTAACTATGCGAATAAATACACCGCATTACAAGAGAAATGGTTTGGACCAAAATTTAACATGAATCCATCACATAAAACAATCTCATATGCAAAATCACGAAATCCTTTGGAAAATTGATTATAAAACATATCTCATTCAATACTGAAAAATGTTGAATAGGCCAACAGATTTATAAGAGTTCACTCTAATTAAAATGTACTATTTCACCTCATATTTGTTGTTTTAAAGGAACACTCCACCGTTTTTTGAAATAGGGCTTATTCACCTTCTTTCCTACATTTAGATAGGTGGGCAAATTTGCATTTTTGTCTCAGTGCATGCATTGTTTTAGTTTGACAGGGTTGGCGCTAGCTTAGCTTAGCATAATGAATGGAATCCTTTGTTGCCAGCTAGCATGTCCTGAGTAAAAGTGATATAAAAAAATTAAAAAAACAGCCTGCGTATTCACAACAAGTACAAATAGCGATGCAGATTAACACTAGGCGATTTCCTATGCAGATTTTGACTTGAGACTATATTAGGGGGAAGCACAGGTGAAGCACTGCTACTTGGGCGCAGAGATATCACGCCCAAGTAGCAGTGCTTCGCCTGTGCTTCCCCCTAATATAGTCCTTAATATATAAGTCAATATCTGCCTAGGAAATCGCCTAGTGTTAATCTGCATCGCTATTTGTGCTTGTTGTGAATACGCAGGCCACAAGAAGTAATTAGGTAGGGTTTTTATTTTATTTTTATATCACTTTTATTCAGGACATGCTAGCTGGCAACAAAGGATTCCATTCATTATGCTAAGCTAAGCTCACGCCGACCCTGTCCAACTAAAACAATGCATGCACTGAGACAAAAATGCATTTGCCCACCTATCTAAATGTGGGAAAGAAGGTGAATAAGCCCTATTTCAAAAAACGGTGGAGTGTTCCTTTAAGCGTATTGTTGTGTCATTAGCTTAGTAACACACAGTACTAATGTCAAACCATTCGTGTGTATTGAAGTCAACAGCTGGAGAAGTAATCATGTGTGGATTTCCTTCTTCTTTGGATCGTTCCAAATGAAGCGTCACTTATGAAGCATTTAGGAAGACAGACACGGAAGCAACTGGAACAGAGCCAGTCTGTCAACCACAAGCAAATACATTATACATAAATTAAGTGATGGTATAAACAAAAGGCATTCCTTAGTGTAATGTAGCGGCAGCAAACCGCTTTATATGGAAGTCCCTATATTCCCAGACAGTCAAGACCGTCATCTGTTGGATTAATGGAGTGACCTGGACACTGGACCCTGAAGCCCTGAGGCTGTGTGTGTGTGTGTGTGTGTGTGTGTGTGTACTTATACTTATGTCAACATCTTGCTCATGTTGTTTTTTTACACTTGTTATGTTTGGACCACAGTAAATATTATGCGGTATAACGTCGTAGTTACATTGTCAATCATGATATTACCAAAAAGTACCAATAAATTAAGTGACTGGTACGTTTTATGATTTGCATGCTGGTTTTATGTTCAATCTATTTAACAGGATCAGTGTGTTTTTTTTAACAGTTCATGATAGTATTGTGTAGTATAATCCAAAATACCACTTTATTTTAACTTATTTTGTCATTTTTTATATTTTTAATGACTGGTGGCTCATACCAACTTACTAACTTTACTGCTATTTAATAGCCTTACCTTATAAACTGTTTATTAATCAGTGTTAGAGATATTATTAATGCGTATGTTCAGTAGCCTACTTGTGTGTCAACTGTTTTTGTGAAATAAATTTGCTTGGTTTTTACAAGCAAATGTATTTTATAATTATGTATAATATTGAGAATTGATTGGTTTAGGACACAGGTGTACTTTCCAATTATCTTGTAATAACCGGGTTTATAATTACAAAACTAATTATAATTGATAAAGAGAATAATGAAGAACAATGAAGAGAATAATTGAGATCTACAGTAGGCTGTTCATCATCTATGATATTCTACACATTAACAGAATGCATTTTAATCTCAGTATACATGGAAAGAATGTAAAAAGTCACATTTTAATAAAATAGCAAATATTTATATTTGTTACCCCATCTCATTTTTTTTTAATTGCATTGTTGCATTTATTTTATTCTTATTATGTGTGAAGCTTTAATAATGGCCTTAATATTGATCTAGAAACTACATGGAGAATTTGTAATAGAATTACACATTTCATTTTTCACACTAGAGGAGCATTTAAAATGAAGAATAGTGAAGAATTATATAATTAAAAATGCACCGATGTTTACCTTAAAAAACTTGACCTTGTCCATTCATATCAATTGAGCTTTATCGAAGATTTGCACTGGACTTTAGGGGTGTTTACTGGTTCATTCTCAATATACAGTACATTGTCATGCATTGTTCTTTTAATGAAGATTCCTTTAAATATTTGCAGATAAACATGCTCTAAGAAATTTAGATTTTTTTTCAATCTACAAACAGTCATCTTCATGCAACGCTCTTACCTGTATTTTATATTACTGTAAACTGAACGAGGTAATAGACTCTGTCTGCCAGTCTTGGTCCAGTTCCCGTCTGGATCCACGATCTCCCATCAGAAAACAGGTAAATCTCTCATACATACAGAAAAAAAGCTTTGAAATGATTCTCTCTCTCTGTCAGATTTGTTATCCCTCCATCCTCCCCTATTTTTCTCACCCTCCACGTTTTCTTCTTCCCACTCTTTATTGCAGTCTCTCGTTCCTTGTTGACCTAGTCTCTCCCTCTCTCTTACTCTCTCTCTCTCTCTCTCTCTCTCTCTCTCGCTCAAGCCTTACAGTAACACATGCTCTTAAACCCGTTACTCTTAAAATTACCCCTCCTATATTTTTCAGCAGCTTTATTCACCCTCTCCTCACTTCATCTTTTTTTTCTTCCAGTTCACTCATAAAATATGTATAGAAACAGGCACAAGCACACACACAGATAGAGCCGGGTCTGCACTGAAGGTCTGGTGTTGAAGATGTATTGAAACCGGAAAATGAACAGAAACCTTGAATGCAAGTGTGATGAATGGATGTGGGTAAACCACCAGATCGGGTTATTGTTTATTGTGTTTATTATGGCCTTCCGCTTAACTAGTTTTATTCCTGAAAATACATCTGCCAGCACATTCATCTGTGTATATACATTTTTATAGATTTACTGTAATATTTGGAGGGATTTCTAAAAGAGCTGATTTTTCTCTGTTCAGAAAAGTGCCGTTATGCATGCAAACCTGCCACTACGATTCTGGGCTGTTATGGGTGGTTGCCAAGGCGTTGCTATGCAGGGGTGTGTTTCCCGAACAACGCTGTAACTCGCTGCTTCACTATCATAGTACGTTCCATCGTTGAAGAAATCAACTAGCTATTCACGACTGTTTCCCGAAACCATATTGTCGCAAATTGGTCGTTCAACCACGTTGGTTAATGATGTCACGCAGGTGTTGGAGTAATAACTAATTTTAACGAATCTGTTTGAGATCGAATTAACACTAGATTTTTTGCTATAAATTACAGACATGACATCTGAGGACTATTTCTCATTTTTCTAAGTTATTTTGCTTTATTTCCAGATTCAATCATAGACTCGTTCTCACATAGTAGAGCACGTTCACACATGCGCACTCTTCAGAAACGGTGCTTTAAATCTCTCGACAAACTAAAAGATGTAAATTAAATTTGTATTTATTCTAAATAAAAGATACAGATTGCACTGAATGTCAGCTTGCATATTTTGCTCAAGATAAGAATTTATTAAAACTGCAGTCAGCAGTTTTCCCTCTTTGTCGCCATCTCTGTTCGAAATCTGCAATTGCAGTTATTCGCGGAATTATCAACTTTACGTGGGTTGTGCCTCGACACGGCACAGTGCGGATGAATCCAGTGTTTTGAGGAGAATGTGCGGCTGTCAGTCTCCGCGCCGGTGTGGATACTGGCATTCGCAATCACAGATTCTACTTTTGGGAAGTATGACCAACATAAGAGTTTTCAACGGAAACTGTCGTCTGAACAAGTAACATCCACTTTTGTTCTGACCAACTCAGGGGAAAAAAAGCATTGCAGTAAATCACGCCGATTAAATCTAACGATCGCTTATCATATCACGTCAAACCGTGCAAATTATACTTTGTTCTCAAATTGTTAATGTTAACAACATCAGCATTGCGTGACTACATATAATGCATTCCGATATTTATCCTTGTTTTCGCATGGGCCGGTTGCAGACTCTTTTTTTCTCCCAAGTCCGAAGTCTTTCACGTTTTACAACGGGTGAATCTCCAGTTGTCACTCCACCTCCAACATCCTCACACTCAACATAGCCTACTAGCCGAGACTCGTCTTTAAGTGTACAGATGTGACGTAATGACGCAAAGACATGCTCGAATTTCCCGCGAAAATCCACCAGTACCACTGGGATTAAATACATTATTACAAGCTTACCATTTTGAACCGAGCTAAGGCAAGCAGAGAGTGTTGAACACTGGCTGGTTATGTACTTGCTCAAAAAATAATTTTGGATAATTTTTAACCCAAAAAAGCTACGGACTGCAGCTTTAAGTCCACATGTCATGCAAACTAGAAATGCTTGTAACCACAGGTCGAGAGCTGTCGTTCCAACTACACAACTCTGCGATGCTGTTTGCGAATGTTCGTAAGAACGATGGTTTCGGGAAACACTGACTTGTTGAACTATGCTGATAACGACGGAACTTGCGAACATAGTTGGCTAACGATGCTTTTGGGAAACGCACCCCTGGGTTGTTATGGGTGGTTGCCAAGGCGTTGCTATGCAGGGGTGTGTTTCCCGTACAACGCTGTAACTCGCTGCTTAGCTATCACAGTACGATGCATTGTTGAAGAAATCAACTAGCTATTCACGACTGTTTCCCGAAACCATATTGTCGCAAATTGGTCGTTCAACCATGTTGGTTTCTGACGTCACGCACGTGGTGGAGTAATAACTTCTTTTAATTAATCTGTTTGAGATCGAATTAACACTAAATGTTTTGCTATAAATTACAGACATGACATCTGAGGACTATTTCTCATTTTTCTCAGTTATTTTGCTTTATTTCCAGATTCAATCATCGGCTCGTTCTTACATAGTAGAGCACGTTCACACATGCGCACTCTTCAGAAACGGTGCTTTAAATCTCTCGACAAACTAAAAGACGTAAATTACATTTGTATTTATTCTAAATAAAAGATACAGATAGCACTGAATGTCAGCTTGCTTATTTTGCTCAAGATAAGAATTTATTGAGTCCACATGTCATGCAAACTAGAAACTCTGCTTGTAACCACAGGTCGAGAGCTGTCGTTCAAACCACACAACTTTGCGATGCTGTTTGCGAATGTTCTGTAACTCTTAAAAAAGGTTAAATAGGGTTCTACATCGCAAGGGTTCTTGACTTTATGCCAAAAATGTTCTACAGACCCTTTCCAAAAAATTTGAATATCATGGAAAAGTTTTTTTATTTCCATAATTCCATTCAAAACGTTAAACTTCCATAGATTATAGATTCAGGGCCCACAACTTAAACGATTTCAAGTATTTAGTTGTTTATTTGTACAGAATTTGGGCTTCCAGCTCATAAAACCCACGAAAACAGGATTTCAAAAAATTAGAATATTACATGAAATCACACAGTAATTACACAGTGATACCATGGTCATTGAACCAGGTTTTGGTTATTTTGGCAGTGTGGGCAGGTGCAAATCCTGCTGGAAAATGAAGGAAGCATGAAGTGCTCTGGAAATGTCCTGGTAGACGGCTGCGTTGACTCTGGATTTAATAAAGCACAGTGGACCAAAGTCCTCTTTTCTGATGAGAGCAAATTTTGCATCTCATTTGGAAACCAAGGTCGCAGAGTCTGGAGGAAGAATGGAGAGGCACACAATCCAAGATGCTTGAAGTCCAGTGTGAAGTTTCCACAGTCTGTGTTGGTTTGGGGAGCCATGTCATCGGCTGGTGTTGGTCCACTCAACACAGCGTCTACCAGGACATTTCCAGAGCACTTCATGCTTCCTTCAGCAGACAAGCTTTATGGAGATGCTTCCTTCATTTTCCAGCAGGATTTGCACCTGCCCACACTGCCAAAATAACCAAAACCTGGTTCAATGACCATGGTATTACTGTGTAATTACTGTGTGATTTCATGTAATATTCGAATTTTTTGAAATCCTGTTTTCGTGGGATTTATGAGCTGGAAGCCCAAATTATGTACAAATAAACAACTAAATACTTGAAATCGTTTAAGTTGTGGGCCCTGAATCTATAATCTATGGAAGTTTAACGTTTTGAATGGAATTATGGAAATAAATAAACTTTTCCATGATATTCTAATTTTTTGGAAAGGGTCTGTATATAAGGACAAATGTCTTAAATGATTGCATAATACTTTCATGTTCAACAGATTATTTTATTTATTTCTTGTGATAAAGTATGTGGTCTGGTTCAAAAAATGTAATTCAAATTAAAAATGAATTAATAATAAATGCATAAAATGACGGATTGACCCTATAAGAGGTTTTACGAGACACCTGACAAAACCCTTTTATGATTCAATATATAACTTTTTCTTCTAAGAGTGTAAGATGTCTGATGTCTGTGACTTATATTTTGTGGCATAAATATTTATTTAAAGCTAAAAAAATAAATAAATAAAAACAGGGGACTTGGCCTCTTAGTCTCGGTCACTTAAAAATGTCTGAATTTCATTGCATTAGATACAAAATATCAAACTCAAGCCGTCCACATTATCCAGTCTAGACCGCTGCGTCTCCATATTAAACTGTGCTTGATATGCCTCAGTCTAATAGATTATGCAAATAGGATGGGAAAGTTCTGCTTATTTAAATGTAATCCTAGGAGAGTATTCCTGCAGGACTTTTCTGCATGTCTGAGTAATGGAAAGGGGAAATATCCTACTCACAATATTCTCAAAAGATTAAATGAAAATGTACTCACTGACTATATTAGATTAGACATTAATATCATGAATGATTAAAACCTCTCCTCTCTGGAATCAGTGTCTTGCATCTGAAAATACATGTAAACAGGACAGGAATAATCCTTGGAGTTCAGTTAGCAAACGTTAGCAAAATGTTAAGTATGAGCACATTCTGCCAATCCCAAAAATAAACATTCATTCTGGCAAGCATTATTTATGGGATTACACAACAGGTGCATTTCCACAAATCTGTCTTCATGGAAGTGCAAAGTATATATGAATAAACTTTTTTAACCCTCTGGTGCTCTTCGAATTTTTTTTCTTTTTCTTATAGAATTTTTTACTTCATCAGAATGGTACGAACACACACTCCACACACACACACACACACACACACACACACACACACACACACACACACACACACACACACACACACACACACACACACACACACACACACACACACACAAACGCACACACACACACACACAAATTTCATCTAGTGGAAACGTCTGGTACTGCGGCCAAACAAAATCTTAGTGAAAGCTCATTTTGAGATATCAACCTCAAATTTGGAACATAACTTGGCTTTGATTTTCTCGCAGTGTCAGAATAAAACATGTTTTGGAAAATATACATTTCATATAAAAAAAATAAAATAAAATAAAAAGATTTCATGACAAACTTAAACTTCTGTAGCTTTTTAAATTCTTTTTTTGTGTTGTAAAGTGTTGTCTTTACAAAGAGACCAAAGATTTAGGACAGTTTAATGCTCAACAAGTGGTTAACAGGTAAATAAATGGATACTGCATAAATATAATATCGTAACATAAAATTACAAAATATTAAATATTAAAAAATCTGTCATTTTGACTGCCACCAAAGGATTAAATTAATTAAACAGGTCAATTTATTTTCCTTATTATAGTATTGGATATTTACAATTTGTTCTACCATTTTTCCATTCTTTTTTTGAACTGTGGAAATGAAGCCATGTTTCAATGCTTTGATGAATTTTCATATTTTTTTTAATTAAAGTTTAGAGTGATTGAGATAGATAATAAGATTAATTACATTTTGAAGTATTAACTATATAATATGTTGCGTTATAAAAGTAACGTTTCCTGAAAAACTGATGATTTGATTTTTTATTTATTTTGTCTTAATTAGGCTTGTTTTTCATAATCCGAGTCCTTTACGGGCGCAGTAAGGTCTTCAACAGGAGCTGAAAGGTTATATTTTGAGTTTGGCTGCAGGCTAATGACGGCCATCATGACCCACTTCCATCTCTAATACACTTGTGAGATGGTTCGGGCTACTGCGTGTCATTAATAGTTCATAACATTTAAAACATTTGTGTTTTCTGCCCTAATCTCTCTGACCACTTCTGCACCAGCACTGCAGGACATCATACAAGTGATTAACAAGTAATTATTAAAACTGCTCATGTGGAACTGAAGCAAGCCAGTTTAACGCCAGCTGTCTCCGTCCAGGCTGAAAATTAAAGAAAACATATTTTTACCTAATTTTAGTATTAAACTGATTCTATGTGCACCATGGCTTTTGGCTGGAGAAATATGGGATACAATCTCTGCACTTCTATTAAAACGTTCTCATACATTATTGTTCCCTTTGCATTCTTCACCTTCATTAAATTCAAGATGGATTTCACATTTGAAGCATTATAATTTTTAATCATATTTATGTTAGATTCTCTTGTGATTGTAACGGTTTAATTCCGTTTTGGTTTCAGTTAGCCTGTGTTCCTGATCATTACCTGATCATGGCACCTTGTTTATCTACTACAACCCCTGACTTGGTTTAGATTACTGTAACTATATATTCTAAACACAGTACGGCTGTAACGGCTCAGGAATCAACAAACATAGGAGTCCAGGAAGAACAGGAAAACATCACCTTTAAGATCAAAACCCACTCAGTTACAGTTTAATTTATTCAAACCATTCTACCAAGAACTGAGGAATTGGGGGTTATAAATTCACAATGGAAAACTATAGTAAACTATAGAAACCTAGGAAACAAATGAACAACATGGAGAATACACAGGAAGTGAAAATATGTATAATAAAGTAGACCAATCACAACAGACTGGGCCGTCTGACCAATCAGAGCAGAGAAGGCAAATCACAGCTGACTGGGCCATCTGACCAATCAGAGCAGAGTAGACCAATCACAGCTGACTGGGCCATCTGACCAATCAGAGCAGAGTAGACCAATCACAACAGACTGAGCCATCTGACCAATCAGAGCAGAGTTGACCAATCAGAGCAGAATAGACCAATCACAACAGACTGAGTCATCTGACCAATCAGAGCAGAGTTGACCAATCAGAGCAGAGTAGATCAATCACAACAGACTGAGTCATCTGACCAATCAGAGCAGAGTAGACCAGTCACAACAGACTGAGCCGTCTGACCAATCAGAGCAGAGTTGACCAATCAGAGCAGAATAGACCAATCACAACAGACTGAGTCATCTGACCAATCAGAGCAGAGTAGACCAATCACAACAGACTGAGCCGTCTGACCAATCAGAGCAGAGTTGACCAATCAGAGCAGAGTAGACCAATCACAACAGACTGAGTCATCTGACCAATCAGAGCAGAGTAGACCAGTCACAAAAGACTGAGTCATCTGACCAATCAGAGCAGAGTAGACCAATTCAAATTTCAAATTTATTTATTAGGATAAACCCCTTGATAGACAGGGTCAATTTTCACAAAATCAGAACCCCGAAGGCATTTTGTGATTATTTATATTGTACAACATTTCTAGGGGTATTAAGGGGTGCTGAATCCAAATCTGCTGTATATGAAGCTCAAAAATGTCCCAAAATGCCTCAAAATTTAGAAATTCAAAATGGCCGCCACCACCAGGCTTAAATCTATTTTTCAGTATATCTTTTTGACTAAACAAGGTTCAAACATGAAATAAATGTGCTTTTGTAAGTTTTCCTACATGGACAATGCAATGCCATATTCAGATTTGAGATGTAATGTGAAGAAACTGCTTAGATATTGCAAAAAATTGTTGTTTTTAACTATGAACTATTATTAACTAATTAATAATTAAGTTATTATTATTAATATTATCAGACTACTTTTACTTAGTTTGTATTTTGTTTTGAGGTCAAATGTGTCAAATGTACTGTAATGCACTCCCCCACCTTTGCCCTCCCCAATATCACCCCACCCCTCCCCCAAGCTTAGCCTTTCTCACACTTCTCAGAACGGCTGATCGGAAACATAAGACAGCTAACAGGTAAAGTCATGTCCAGTGTATATTTTCATAATGTGACATGGTTTCATAAACATCCCAAGGCCGGGGATCAATAACGTTTCTATCTATATATCTATCTATGTAGTTTAAATAATTGCAGTATATATTTTAGCATTTTTGATCACTAAAAGAAGCCTATTAGTGCGATTAGCTAGATGACATCAAAGTCAGTAAACTTTTACACACTGACTGATTGGAGGAAAAAACTTTACATTTATTTAATTTAAAGGTGCTCTAAGTGATGTTTGGGTGACGTCACTTCTTGTTGACGCTTAAAGTATAGGCCTTATTTGCAAACACCGGAAGTAGCTAACCGCGGCCATATTGTTGACATGACATCTGTCCTGCCCATAGCCGCACGCAGATTTGAGTTGAGGGGAGCAGTAGCCTAATGGCTTCATCGCTTCGGTATCAAGAGAAGATAAGCTTGATTGGTGTGGACCCATATCAAATAGACCCAATAGTCTTAAGTAAAGAAAGATCTGTCCTTATTGCCAGCCGTAACTTATGCTGCCAACTCTCACGCATTCACCGTGAGACACACGCAATTGACACTTTTCACACGCTCTCACGCCCCACATACATTTTCTCACGCACAGAAAAATTGCGAAGCAAAGAGGACACGGAGACCGACAGACAAGACAGGGCAGGTTACTTATGATAATAAAAAAATCTCAGCTCTCAGATTCTGTCACTTTTATTATGAAATTCAAACAATAAACACAGTTTTGGCGCTTGTAAATGTGACGCGACAGATCCCTAGCGGCACGTGACCCGATCATCTCTAGCTAGTAAATAAACACGAATGAACAATGTTGAAAGATACAGTACAACTTACCGAAATGTATATTCCTCATACATAATATCGACCAATCAATCAAACAAAGGGGTCAATAAAACAGTTGGAGAACAATTATGTCACATAACATTTACCTCAGGAAAGCCATTTAATGACCATAATAGAGGCTATAGCACGTTATTTGGCTAGAAAAAAAGCTATAGAGAGTATTTAGCTAAGTATGTGTACTATATTACATATTTATTATATTTGTACTTATATAATTAAATAAAGTTGTTATTATAATAAAAAAAAAACGCATTATATCTCTCTCTGTATGTTTACAGCATTAGGTGAGTTGTTTTTTTCTTGAGAAAAATGAACGCCTATCTTGTGTAGCCTACCTAATATTTATCCAAATGAGTCAATATTAAATCAAATCACAATAATTGAATTGAATTGAAATAATAAAAAAAGCGTAACGTTAGCTTACCAGAAATTGTACCATGTAAACATTGTAACATGTTGTCACTAAACCTAAAAAAATTCAGTTTAGTTACTAAAATGTTTTGACAATCACAATACACTTATTGTCATGCAATATTTTTTTTTTACATCCCCCCAATCCCCCCTAACATGTGGTAAAATGATGGGAAAAGACTTTGCTGTGGGGAGTTAGCTGAAAGTTTAGCCTATATGTATCCTAGTTAGCCACAAGTCTCTCCTGCGCTGGCTCAACTCCTCTGTTTCCTTCCCTTCACGTTTTCTGACAGTCGGTATCACATAAAAACTAACTCCGGGGTTCTTATTGCTGTTGTTAGAACAGACGTGTATTACATAACACACCATCGCGCTGTTAAAAAAAAAAAAAAACAGCGATAATGCCATGGATAATACCGACGCTGCCTCGCTTGTCAATTGACAGTTGCCGTGGTTTCTATGTCAACAACATGGCCGCCGCGAACATTGATGACGTAGATCGAATAAGAACTATTGTCAAACAAAACGGAGACTAGCTAGACCCTCCCTCCTCCTCATCCGCACACTAACTCCCCAAACCCCACCCCAAATCCTTCTTGTCGGTTATTGGCTGGAACAGTTTGTTATTTTTCATGGTGCGGGTGAGCACAGTTTGTTTTTGTTGCCGTTTGTGGAGAAATTTCATTTCTTGTATGAGATGTAGTTTTTCTTTCTGATCTTGTTGGTAAAAGATACACTGCTTCCAATCTATTGGAGGTATTTTGCTCCGTAGAGTAACATTTTGCAGAGTTGGGGTGGATGCAGATGAACTTCGTTTGGTATCTATTGGTAACTTGGGCCACGGAGGTATTGTAGGTGGGCCGTGGGAGGCCTTTCAAAAGAAAAAATAAATAAATCATGAAGGATTACTAAAAGGGATTGAATGGTTCAAGTAGAACAATACCCAACGAGATTTACATTTAAATAAATTAAAGGTGCTCTAAGCGATGTCACGCGTTTTTTAGGCCAAAACATTTTTTGTCACATACAGCAAACATCTCCTCACTATCCGTAGCTACCTGTCCCCTGAACACACTGTAAAAAAACGCGGTCTCTGCAGACACCACAGGCTCCACAAACAGCAACAAAAACAAACTGGGCTCACCCGCACCATGAAACATAACAAACTGTTCCAGCCAATAACCGACAAGAAGGATTTGGGGTGGGGTTTGGGGAGTTAGTGTGCGGATGAGGAGGAGGGAGGGTCTAGCTAGCCTCCGTTTTGTTTGACAATACTTTAAGCGTCAACAAGAAGTGACGTCACCCAAACATCACTTAGAGCACCTTTAAATGAAATAAATTTAAAGTTTTTCCTCCAATCAGTCAGTGTAAAAGCAAGTGTGTTAAGTTTACTGACTTTGATGTCATCTAGCTAATCGCACTAATAGGCTTCTTTTAGTGATCAAAAATGCTGCATATATATCAAAATATATACTGCAATTATTTAAACTACATAGATAGATATATAGATAGAAACGTTATTGATCCCCTTGGGATGTTTATGAAACCATGTCACATTATGAAAATATACACTGGACATGACTTTACCTGTTAGCTGTCTTATGTTTCCGATCAGCCGTTCTGAGAAGTGTGAGAAAGGCTAAGCTTGGGGGAGGGGTGGGGTGATATTGGGGAGGGCAAAGGTGGGGGAGTGCATTACAGTACATTTGACACATTTGACCTCAAAACAAAATACAAACTAAGTAAAAGTAGTCTGATAATATTAATAATAATAACTTAATTATTAATTAGTTAATAATAGTTCATAGTTAAAAACAACAATTTTTTGCAATATCTAAGCAGTTTCTTCACATTACATCTCAAATCTGAATATGGCATTGCATTGCCCATGTAGGAAAACTTACAAAAGCACATTTATTTCATGTTTGAACCTTGTTTAGTCAAAAAGATATACTGAAAAATAGATTTAAGCCTGGTGGTGGCGGCCATTTTGAATTTCTCAATTTTGAGGCATTTTGGGACATTTTTGAGCTTCATATACAGCAGATTTGGATTCAGCACCCCTTAATACCCCTAGAAATGTTGTACAATATAAATAATCACAAAATGCCTCCAGCACTTTAAATAAGCACATTTTCAGAAATTCTGCCTAGTCTATGAGATGCACCATCTCGTTTTCGAGGGGGTCCTAAAATACATCACAATCATCACAAAAGAACAATAATCAAATAAACAAAAATACAGTTATACATGTCAATATTCAGACAGACAACAAACAAACGCACACAGAGCCACAAAAACAAGACAAAAAAAAAAAAAAATTTTAAAAAAAATTAGAGAGAAGAAAAATAAATAAATAAATAAATAAATATATACCAATCACAACAGACTGAGCCGCCTGACCAATCAGAGCCGAGTAGACCAATCACAACAGACTGAGCCGTCTGACCAATCAGAGCCGAGTAGACCAATCACAACTGACTGGGTCATCTGACCAATCAGAGCAGAGAAAGCTCTCTGAAAGGAGGGGTTTAGAGAGACCGAATGTATATTGCAATGTATATTTTGAGATTTATGTGTTTTTATTTATTTATTTATTTATTTTTACATTGGATGCATGTTACCTATTATAGGAGTTTTCAAAACAAGGAGCCTTTAAAATAACATTAAATTCGCAAGCATGAATCTCTGTCTAGACATTGTATCATTGCCAAAATGATATTTCAAACCCTTATTCAATGTGTTTTATAACTTTCTTTAAAAATGCACATAGTGCTCTTTAAGTTTTAAAGAGCAAATCTAGGGAATGAGGTCAGTCAGAAATACCAAGCCTTTTAAACATTTAAGAATGCTCTCAAGTTCAGAAATAGCCGTCGGGGTGTTGTGAGTTATTTTTTGTTTTAAGTTCTGTTGTTTTTTCTTCATGGCAGGTTTCTCAAAATCAATTAAGCACTGGCACACCACTTTCAAGCATATAATTGTTTAGAAATCTACTACTTTCATAAACCATGTAAATTAATGTCAATTGCAATGAGTGAAGCTGTTTCAACCTATCCCATAATCATTCAAATTATTCCAATTTGGATCCATGTACATCAAACAAAAAATAAAAAAATAAAAATCAAATGATCACAACCGAATTTGAGTCGTCTGCCATTGTAATTGTTCCACCAAAGATTGCCATGTTTTGCTTCTGGAAATTCCATGTGCTTAACTTTTATTAGAGTGATCAAAACTCTTTTTATTGCAACATTGTGTGTTGCAAAATCCTGATGTTGGGGTTTGCAAAACTTGAACTTACTGGCACTGTCATTTGATCAATCGATATTTCACGCAAGATGTTCACCATTTTGCATTGTTTGACACGTTGCAAAATCCTGATGTTGGGGTTTGCAAAACTTGGACTTACTGGCACTGTCGTTTGATTAAATCGATATTTCACACAAGATGTTCACCATTTTGCAAACACAATAATTTTCTCTGGGGGTTACAACATCACGAAAAGAGTGCCATCTCTTGTTTAAATGCACACTGAAAAGTAGGTCATACAGACTGCCTTTGGAAAGTTGATCTGCCTTTAACCGAGATAGTGTCAACATTCAAACACAGATAAATTTCCCCGATTATGTAATCTGTGAGTTTAGATGTTTTTTTTGTTAGAGGGGGGGGGGGGGGGGGGGGGGGGCAGCTGTGTCGAGCTCATATAAATGCAGAACCTCAACGACCACAAATTGATAAAAGACGGATCTGTTTCCAAAACGTTTTCATCATGAGGTGGTAAGTGTCTGTTTTGTTCCCTAAATTAAAATAATGATGTGTGATCAAGTATTGGCTTGAAAGACATTTAAAAAGCATCTCTAAATGTTTTAGCAAATTTCATTAGCTATTTCACTGCAATGCATAATGCATTCTTAATCTGTTCAAACAAGCAAGAGATTATTTAACGTTGATGACCCTTTTTGGTCTCCAGGCTATCTGTGCTGCTCGTGGGCACTATTACTTGGCTGCCAGATGTGTCTCCTGCTTTGGACAGAGTCAGAGAGCATGTTTCGGGTAACAAACAACCTCCTCATCTGACATGACCAATGCTCAGCAGCAGACAGCTACAGCTGTGAATCAGTGAAATGCTTTTAGTGAATTTAATGTCACATTTTAAAAAGCATTTTAAACCATCTTTGTATCATAGGCTACAGAGTAAACCACATGTGTAGTTCGTCGCAATAACAACAGCATTGTGAGAATATCTTAGCAAGAACATAGCAAAATGTTATAGGGGAAGCATCCCTGATATGCTAATCTTGTTAGCATCTTGCTAAAAACATGATAAACGTTAATCATGTTAGCACCTTGTTGAAACAAGAACCGTATCCCTCTCAGAATATCATAGAGACACGGGTGAGTTTTTCGACTCATGGTAATGTAGGGGGCAGCGTAGTTACAACAACACTGCCTCGAGTCAAAAAAGCTAATCTTCACGTCTCTACGATATTCTGAGAGGGATATGGGTCTTGTTTCAACAAGGTGCTAACATGATTAACGTTTATCATGTTTTTAGCAAGATGCTTACATGATCAGCATGTCGCTAGCATGATGCTAACACGATTAACATGTTAACATAATGCAAACACAATTATCATGTTTTCCTAACATCATGCTAACATGATTAATATGTTGTTAGCATTATGCTTACAGGATTATCATGTCGTTAGCATGTTTTAATGCTTCACTAGATGTTGTTAGCATATGTTAGCATGTTTTTAACATGTTTTTGCTAACATTAGGCCTATTAGTCGGTTGTTAGCATGATGCTAGTATGTTTAACATTATGCTAACACAGTTAGCATTTCATTAGCATGTTTTAACGCTTCACTAGATGTTGTTAGCATGTTTATAACATGTTTTAGTATGCAACTAGGCGATGATAACATGTTTTAACATTGTTACCATGATACTAGCACATTTTGAGTCATTTCTATCATATTTTAATAATTAGTTAGGATTTTTAGAACGTTTTAGCACTTAGCTAATCACTATTAGCATTTGTAGCATGTTGGAAGTCTTGTTTGCTAACATAATTAATATGTTGTTAGCATGATGCTGGTATGTTTAACGTTATGCTAACAAATTATCATGTCGTTAGCATGTTTTAACGCTTCACTCGATGTTGTTAACATATGTTAGCATGTTTTTAAACATGTTTAGGCATGCAACTAGGCGATGCTAACATGTTTTAACATTTTGTTACCATGATGCTAACAAATTTTGACTTGTTTATATCATGTTTTAGTAATTAGTTAGGATTTTTCAGAATGTTTTAACACATAGCTAATCGCTATTAGCATGCAGCTATTCACTGTTATCACGTGTAACATGTTGGAAATCCTGTTTGCTAGCATGAGCCAAAAGAGCAAACCCCTATGTTCATACAATTGGTGCATTCAAGTCATGTTGGAAAAATAGTATTTACGAGTTGAACGAAGACGTGAACTCAACAAATCTAGCAATGAAGCATTCATTACATTTTGTGTTTTCTCTACATATGTAGCATGAAAAATATCACTGACAGCTGCCTAAAAAGATCTCATTCTCATGTATCCTACAGCTCACAGGATTTCAGCCCTACGTCCCAAACGAATGGTGGGAGGATCGCTGAACGCATCCGTCCCGTGGCAGGCAATGGTGTACCTCAGTGAAAACATACTAGATGGAGGTTTTGCTGGAGGAGCGCTGATAGCGGAGCGCTGGGTACTGACTGCCGGCCGTAATCTATTTGTAAGAAAGAGTCGAAATCATACAAGAGGACAAGAACCATTAATCCCAAAAGTCTATCTTGGAATCAGCAAACTTTCTGATGCAAATGCTTCTTCTGAAGTAGCTGTGGAGAAGGTAAATATCCAAACCTGCTAAGCTAAATCATGATCTCCATATATTTTGTATATAAATACAAAGACAAAAAAGCATTAGTTAGCATGCTAACCGATCAGCATGTTAAGCTTACTTAGCTGCTAATGTAGTCCGATAGCTGAAGAGCAATATTAGAAAGTGGCATCAATGTTAAAAATGATTTTATCTTTGAAAAAACCATTGCAAAATGACTTTATGCGACTAAATCTGCACAATTTGAAGGGTAAAAGAAACATGGCTAATGATGCTCCAGGACCAGGACTGAAAACCACTGATATATACCAAATTTTGTGCCAATATGTCAAAAAAAAATTATAATTTAAGACAAATTTGAAAATGATGGGCAGAAGATTAATCTGATTTTGCCAAATTCAGTATCGGCAGTTTCAGCATAACCCAATTAGTCTGTAGACACCAATCATGATTTTCTGACAAACTTTTCAAAAGTTATGAGCAAAAATAGCCACATTTGGCAGGTGCACTCAGGTCATGGTGTTAATGAAGCCTTCCAAGTTTTGTTTTTGTTTTATTTTGATAGATCGAGTTGTCGCCCAGAAAGCATCTTGCCTAATTATTCCCAAACAGCAAAATAGTGTCGGCCCAGATCCGGGTCACATCTGGTACATGTGGATTCAACACGTGTGGGCCGACACTGTTGATGTCTGGGTTATAGGTCGAAATCATTAATTACACATCATCATAACTTTTAAACAAAGATTAATATAAAATTCTGTCTGACCACTTCTGTGCAGCTCGGTCCAGTTATTATCTGAGCTAATTTTGGCAGGAATCTGACAAATTTTGTTTTTGGGAAGAATAGCGAATAGAAATAGAATACAGTACATTTCAAAATGGTGACTACTGTCATGGGCAGAGTTTTAATATACTGTATGTATTGACATGATCAGCATGAGATGAGTTATCAGGTGATTTTCTTAGGTCAAAGGGGTTTAAAAGTTCTAACCAAAAGATTATGAAATGTTTTAATTTGTGGTGATTATATAGAGTTGGACAGAGTATTATTCAGGGTGACCTTCATAATTTTCCAATGTACAGGTCACAACTACCCTAACCCTAACCCTAACAATATACAATTAATTGTCTTCTTTAGTTGTGCAGACAGTGACCCTAAAAAGTATTTGGACACTTAAGCCACAATTAAAAAAGTCACTGCATTAGGTAACTAAATATTAAACGTGGGTGCATATGATGCAATGAAATTCATGCTTTTCTAAGAGTTCTTAAAGTTTGCAAATGTTTTTGGGACCAATTTATCATTGTGACAAGTTAATTTTGTATGTCAAGAAAAGGATAAAGGAGATAATGGTTGCATGAGAGCATTAATAGTTGAAATGCATCTTTCCTGCAGGTGTTTTTGCATCCAGGCTTCCAGAACACATCCGACTGGGACGATGACCTCGCTCTGATCAAACTGCAGGAGCCAGTCAGATTTAACGAGTCTATAATACCCATCCCGCTTCCAGAGATGGGAGAAAACCAGGAAGAGAGCGAAGGAGAGAGCGGCATCATCGCTGGGTGGGGATGGGGGCGTCTTTTCACCCCTGCCCCAAAACTGAAGTTTCTCGCTCTGCCCGTCCAGTCATGCAAGGGAAACTACCAGGCAACGATCCTCGCAAGCACACCAAATGTGACTGACAAACAGTTCTGCACAGGACCCAGCAAGTACGAGGAAAACGTGTGTTTTGGTGACGCAGGGGGCGCTCTTGTGTTCCTGAACCCCAACACCAGTGCAGTCTATGCTGCGGGAATCCTCTCCTTTGACAAGGCTTGTTCTGTAGAAAAGCATGCTGTCTACACAAAGATTTCTGCGTACCTGCCCTGGATCCACAGCATCATGAGAGGAGATTCACAGGAATTTCCAGAGCGGCGTGCTTCAATTATAAGTCACATGTTTTCACAACAACAGTAGTATGATTTTAATGCAGTTATAATTGCTTTATAAATATACATTTATGTCACTGGTTTCCCAGACTGCAACATAGGCTACGTCTACATTAATCCAGATACATGTGAAAACAGCGTTTTCGTTTAAAAAAAACACTAGCGTGTTCAGGCATTTCAGTGTGGATGAGAAACTGCTGGAAAACACCTGAAAACGCCAAATTCACCTTATACTGCACATGTATAGAACCTCACAGAAGCCCACTGAGATGAGACAGACGGAAAAATACATAAAGTTATCGTGCAATTCAATTTTATTTAGCAAAATATCTTATCATTCACTGAAGCGTCAGGTCGCACTCACTCACTATTATATGTTTGAGTCTAAAACGCGGCTGATTTCATGTTTCGCTGCAGGACAGCAAATGCGAATGAATTTGCAGGACTGTGATATGAAGAGTGCGCAAAGTAACATATTTTAGCAACATGTGTGAAAGTGAACGGCACATAACAGGCACAATACCGCTATAAACATAAATATCTAGACTATTGGTACAATATGCGTCAAATGACTAACCTTACGTCATCGTTTTTAAATACCTGCGTTTTGACAGTCACACTACAACGCGAAATGTTTTCAAATGAATCCACTTTGGAGAGTGTTTTCAAAAAGCTTAATACAAAAGTCATCTCAGTGTGGACGGAAGGCCAAAACGGAGAGAAAAATATGCGTTTTTAAACGAAAACGTATTAGTTATTGTTTGTAGGAATCCACATGTACCACATGTGGCCCGGATCTGGGCAGACACTTTGTTGATGTCTGGGTTGTAATTTGCACTGTAAAATTGTGAGAATAAAAATGGGGGTTGTCATTTAACAAATAAATCCATATTTGAAACAAAAAAGTGTCTAGTGTATCTTGTGTGCCGCACAGGTCCAGAACAATGAAGCCAAAACATTTCGATCGCCCCCTGGTGGCTGGCTGCAATATAGGTCATAATGTAATCGAATGGGACGCAAGCCAAACTAAAAAATCGAATTACATTACGAATAATTTAACGTCATGATTGACAGCTGCCACATCAGTCATTCCATACATAGATAATATCAATCCCATATATAGCTATAAATCAGATGCATTTCATCACAATGCACTGGACAACATATTACGTGCATTTGCTGTGATAAATTAGCAGGAACTCTTAAAATATCATGTAATATATGTATTAAACAATGGAAATAAAATTTTGCTACTCTTTGCTACTGATTTCAGGGTTACATTTAATTTAATAGTGGTATTAAAATCTCAATTGTAATATTGAAAAAGGCTGGTACATGTGGATTCCACACGGCCCAGATGAGAAAGCACATCACACACCATTTTAGTTCATTAAATATGTAAAGCTCTGCTGCAGAATGCTGATCATGGTTATATAAATACATATCTTGAGCATAACTTTCTGAGACCAAAGGAGCATGCAAAGTACGTAGATTAATATGGGGCGCCGTTTGTAAAGCGGCTCACGCTGAAAATAACAGCAACATTTTGTCACATTTAGCTTCAAACAATGTTTAAAAAACTGGTATGAATTTTTGATGGTCACTTTTTACCACATTTACAACAATATTTGTCAACTTAGAGATATTTTAAATAGTGAAATCTAAATATTAAATGTTACATCTAAATGCTAAATCTAAATCTAAATCTAAATGTTAAATATAAATATAAATCTAAATGTTAAATCTAAATGTTAAATCTAAATATAAATGTTAAATCTAAACGTTAAATCTAAATGTTAAATATAAATATTAAATCTAAATCTAAATGTTAAATCTAAATCTAAATCTAAATGTTAAATCTAAATCTAAATCTAAATGTTGAATCTAAATGTTTCGGGTGAAACTAAATATTTAACTAATATGCAAATTCAAAATGCCGGTAACCGGAAGTGCCAAAATAAAAGCTCGAGTGTGTGTTTATAGCATGGTTTATAGTGTCAAATAACGAATAAAAACCATCTCATAATAATAACTATAATATAACGATAATAACTACCTAAAATAATAAACACGTTTGGAGAAACTGTAGAGTTTCGTGATGAGAGTGATGACATGACATTCAGTCAAAGTGAGCCTCCTCGTGCCTGGCTATTATGGCTGCAGGTCATAAGTCCCGCACTTTTCATAAAAGTGACGCTAGCCTACTCTTCAAATACAGTTTCTCCAAATGTGTTTATTATTTTAGGTAGTTATTATCACGATAATCCATGTCCAAGAGTCCATTTCCTCGGATGAGATGGTTTTTATTCGTTATTTGACACTATAAACCATGCTATAAACACACACTGACCTCCTCGAGCTTTTATTTTGGCACTTCCGGTTACCGGCATTTTGATTTTGCATATTAGTTAAATATTTAGTTTCACCCTAAACATTTAGATTCAATATTTAGATTTAGATTTAAGATTTAGATTCAACATTTAGATTTAGATTTAACATTTAGATTTAACATCTAGATTTAGATTTAACATTTAGATTTAGATTTAATATTTAGATTTAACATTTAGATTTAGATTTAACATTTAGATTTAACATTTAGATTTAGATTTAGATTTAACATTTAGATTTAGATTTAGCATTTAGATTTAACATTTAACATTTAGGTGTAACATTTAATATTTAGATTTAACTATTTAAAATATCTCTAAGTTGACAAATATTGTTGTAAATGTGGTAAAAAGTGACCGTCAAAAATTCATAACAGTTTTTTAAAACATTGTTTGAAGCTAAATGTGACAAAATGTTGCTGTTATTTTCAGCATGAGACACTTTACAAACGGCGCCCCATAGATTAACTGACTTAAAATCCCGATTGATTCAGAAATGCTGCATACCTCTCTCTCATCTTTCATCAGGGAATCAAATACACTGCAAACCTGACAAGCCACAGTTAACCCTGAATCAAGTTCTTCTGTTTACCACCAGGCATCCCAATTAATTTGAGTCAACAGATTTTGTGCAGCATGTAGCTTCTCAACAGCTCTGAACAGCATTTATTTTGAGAAAAAAAAAAAAGACTATATTCCATGGTTTGAAAATTGCACTGTTGTATTCCCCAAACCTTGCCCAAACATGCTTTAACATGTCCTAAATGTATTAGACTCAAACTCAAAGACATTTAAATCTAATGCAACTATGAAACTTTCAATAAAAATACAACTGAAGGGGAGTTTGTGATGAGTTGACTGTGCAACTCTACAGGGGTAAATTAATCCAGTAAACCCTTATATTCCCGGTGGCATCTGAGCCTGTTATGCCACTTCCCCACCACCAGAGGTCACCCTCTGAGTATTGAAATGTCCCCCCCCCCTGTTCATTAAGTGCTCCAAGCAGGAATGTCTAGAATATTTTAACACAATTTGTGGGATTCTGCTTGTCCACTCTCCTTTTGAGGATTCACCACAGGTTCTCTAGCTGGGATTAAGATCCGGGCCTAGCCACATATCCAACATTTAAATTGTGACTCCTTGTGACATATTGTGCCCCATCATGCTGGAAAAAGCATGGATCATCACCAAATCGCTCCTTGGTTGTTGGGAGAAGTTGCTTTTGCAGGACATTTTATACCATTTTTTTATTCCTGGCAGCGTTTTGGGAAGAATTGTGAGACAGCCACTCTATACATGAACATTAAACAAATGTAAAATCTAAATAAAATGTAAAAAATTTACTTATTTTAAAAGGAATATGCCAGGTAATATGTAATAGTAGATTGAAAACATAGATTGATGCGGAGAAATATGCCTCTTCATTTTAAAATGGCAGGAATATATTTATAATTTAGTGCATAGGATTAATGTGTCCAGTTCCTCATAACAACAAAATATGTAACAGATTTTTGTGCATTCGTGATTTTCTCATTCAATCAACTGTGTGTTTATTTGGCTATTTTTCTCCCACAGGCTCTCAAACCAGACCACAAGAAGAGAAGGAAAAAGGATGCTGATATAGTGAGTGGAATCACATCTGGGCCCGTATTCATAAAGAATCTTAATGCAAAGAGTAGCTCCAAGTGACACAATTCTAAGAAAATTCTTAGAAATGTGGGCGTTTACTCTTAAAGTTAAAGAAAAAATCCTAGTAAAGAAAAAAGTAATTCAGAAAGCATCTTAACCCTTAAAGGTAGGGTAGGTAATCCTGTTCAGAAACACTTTTTTTTATACTGGGTGAAATGGTCCTTCCATCCTGATAGTAGTCAATACATTATGTGTTTAGAAAAAGGAATGAAAAAAATCAGACCTCTGTAGCAGCTGCAGGACAGTAAAAACTCTGACCAATCACTGCCATTCGGTGCGAATGTAAAGAACCAATCAGATGCCTTCATGTCTCGTGCCCGAGCCCCACTGCGCGCGCTGCCCTGCGTGCACTCATCACATGTCACCGTGCCCGGAAATATTCAGCTCAAAGCACCTGCATATGCAGTCAGCGAAGGCAAACAAGGCAAAAACTACTTCCTCGGACCCTGCCCGCACTCTTGAACGACCTCCTCTGCTTCGCCCTCAACCCCGGACCTGTCCTCGAACCGACGATGCGGTACTTTTCTCCAGACTCGGAGTGTACGTTAGTCTTCATTAGAGTCAACAATGTTTTCATCATGGAAACTCTTACATGCAAAACACCGTATATGTTATGAATCTTACACGAAATTCATCTTCATCACAGTGTAACTGATGGTAATGGAAAAACGTGTATCAGTGCAACCTGTCTTTAGTTTTGCCTTATAAATATAGCTCGTTACCGAATGAAACTTTACCATTATCGATATGCTAGCTTGATAGTGAGTACTAAAAGAAATCTTATTTGTTTATATTCATAGTGATAAAGTTAGGTATTTTATTACATGTGATTCTGACATGATGTCACTGTATGTACTGCGCTCCTTCCTCTCCACTCGTCTCAGGTAATAAATGCGTCTTGTTCCAGCCTGAGCGTTTGGCGTCGCGCGTTCATGTGTTTTGGGGGCGTGGCTTTGGAAGGAGCTCAGAAGGGAGGGGGTGGAGTGAATGGAAATAATGAGCTGTGTTTATTGCAGATTAAAAGGTCTACAGTCACTCGATTTTTATATTTTCTTTTTCAGAGTACTTACATTTTAATTATGTATTGGTATATAAAGACAGTTTAAACAAATTTGAAATGTTTTTTTTTTAGAAAAAGGATTACCTACCCTACCTTTAAAAGAGATCTTAAGGTCAAAATTGTTAGGAGCACGGACGAGGACTTTTAAGAGGCTTAAGAGTTTCTTTAGCAGAGGAGAAAATGGCAGAAAGACGAAGAAGGAGAAGAAATGTGTTGCAGACAATGAATAACAGTGAGTTAATAAGACGCTATAGATTAGATAGTGCAGGGATCATGTTTGTGACTGATCTTATTAGAGACACGCTAACATCTCCGACACAGCACAGAAATGCCATAGCGCCAGAAATGAAAGTAATCACTACATTACGATATTTGACAACTGGGAAAATTCCATGTTTGATACATTAAAACCAACATTCAAACCAACATTAAAACCGCCACTTAAATAGACATGCCAGCAATCAGTGGAAAATAATTGGAAAGAGTGGAACAATTTTTATCATTCTAAGCCAAGCAAATACCTTATAGGAAATTAACAGCATGCATGATACATTATTACCATACCATGGTAAATAAAAATAAAAAGGATTTATATACACATATATAATGTGTGTGTGTGTGTGTGAACGGTCAAATAGGAAAAATGACGCATGTAATTTCAAAGTGAAGGCTTAGAATAGACCCTATACTTAAAATCACATTTTTTTTTCCTTCTTGGACAACCAACCAATCACAGTCTTCAAAAGATTGTGTCATACATAGCAACGGGGTCAACCCCGCCTCCTTACTAAGATGAAAGTTTTTGTCTTTTCCTTACTCAGAGTTCCTCTCAGATCGGTCCCGAATTGCTCTTAAGCTAAGACTCCTACGTAAAAGTTTTTAAGCTAAATTAAGAGTTTTCTGAGAGGATTCTTAGAATCTTTATGAATACGGGCCCTGGTGTTTAGCTGAGTTTCGGTCGATCGGATCATAAGTGGACGACGCTAAATACAGATGTAACGGGATCTAAAACGTTTTGAGCTCGTCCACTTTCAACCTCTTCCAGAGTTAGTGGAAAAAACATTGCTTTCGTAGTGTAAACGCTTATGTGGTCGAATGTGTTCAAACAGCCACAAAAGACCGTCTTCTCTCCGTCTAATGATCTAATGCGTGAACATTATAGGAAGAGCTCTAGCCAGACGGGATTCAAACAGTTTTAAAGTCGTCATGAAATCAAAATTGACCATATTTACATTGTTAGCGCATATTACTAGTATTGTGGTGAACAATTGATCCGTGCAAGTTAATACACAGAAAAAAATAGTTTGTCGTGGTAATCTTTAATCAAAATCTGAAAAGTTACTTCCGGTCTGGAATGGCGTTCCTTCTCTGATGATGTCAGTTTGATGGCTTGGGTTGAAAGCGCTTAACCACTCCTCAAACCGTCAGTCTGCTATGAGCAGAGATGGAGAGGAGGAGCGCTAAAGTAAAACCCCACCCTCTGTTCAATTTTCAATTTCACTTGGAAATACATCACAATCGCAACACTGGAGAAAAGTCGCTTGCAACTTCCGGTTCACGGGGACTTTAAAGATGAAAAACGTACCAAGCACAATGTTCTCCCACCATTCCTGATTTCTAAAACACACTCACAGCGTTCGGCTGATCTTGAGGCTGTCAGAGCAGAAATTAAAGCTGATGATGTCCGTGTGTTGATATGTAAATTGTAATGTAAATTGTAAATGTAAATTGCGGGAGCATAGACATTTTGTCCATTTGAACGAAAGATCTAAAAAAGCCCCAAACATTTACCCGCCCATAGACCCTCCACTTGGAGAAATCAGGACAGAAGTGGCTGAAAGTGGACAAAAGAGACGGATTAAAACACCAGGTGTAAACAGGAATGTGTCTCTCGTCTACTTGTGATCCGACCGACCAAAAGCCGAACAACTGCTTACACACATTTTCAAAACTTTGCCTCTTTTTTTTCAAAACTTTACACACAAATCCAAGAATTGCACACACAAAATGCAAAATGCCTCCCATCTCTTGCAAAATGAGGCACTGCATTCAAAATATCACAAACACATTACGTTGTTGCAAACACCTTTGCCATAATATTATATTTTTGGATATATCATACATTTATTCAAAACCTAAAGCTCTTCTTTTATGAGCTCCTATGTACATTTCTGTACAAGATTGAAAGTATTTGGCAGAGAGATGTTGAAAAATTCACGGTAAACACAAAAGCAAGATTGAAACCAAGCTTTTTTTTCTACTGTAAGCATTTGTGGTTGTGAATACAGTATTACACAGTCCCGAAAAACCTATTACTTGACCTTTGGCCTATTTATAGGCCTTTTCTAAAGCCATGATTGTTTGGTGTTAAGTAAAGCAATGAGTGTTTGCACATGTGAGGAGTGTGTGTGAGTGTGTCTAATGAATTAGTGTGGCATTTTCATAGGTTGTGTCTGAAAAAGGAAATCGAGATACTCCCTGTTAGATTTTTGTGTGTTTCATAGAGAATTGTGTGTTGTGGTTTGCAAAAAGTGTTTTACGAAATGGAAAACTGAGTCGTAGGCTGAGAATTAGCGAATGGTTTTGCAGATTTGGTGTGTGGTTCTGGTGTTTCAGTGTCAGGTTTCAGAAATTGTGTGAAAAGTAAAGATTTTGTGTGTAAGCAGTTGAAAAAAACTGTAATACCAGGTGTAAACAGGGCCTTTGTCTGGGACGTCCTGGAACCTTCTTCACTGAGGTTGAATCTCTCTCCTTAAAGTATTTATGATCCGGTAAATTAGTTGTTCTCAACTGATTTGGCCATGGGACCCACATTTTCCCATGGTCATTAAGCCCTAATTTGACCTGATTCCTAAATAAATATGATAAAATATCCTAAATAATACACAATCTATACAAGTTGTAAGTATATATGTGACCCTGGATTACAAAACATAAAGAAGTAAGATATTTTCAGAATGAAAGGAGAGGTAGACGAGAAGAAGCAGAAGTGAAGAGCAAAAACAGACTCATTATAGTATCATATCATGATTGTGTCACAGTAGTGTGACGGCTAGGTCGGCGTGACTGGTCAGATGCTATACAGTTGCAAAAATAGATAGCCTAGACAAGGTGTTTTTGACACCATTAAATCAGTTTTTTTGTGATAAAGCTGCTTTTTTTGTGGGCACTTTATTCAAAATGCCTCAGATCACTCACACAATAATCGCAATAATCTAGAAACAATGTGAATCAACACCACAACAACGGAAGCAGCAAACCTTGTAAAACACATTTGTCAGTGCCAAAACCTTTGGCTGTACAGAGCGTAACATGATGTCTTTTACACGTGAGACTGGCAGACTCAGCTAGAGTCTGAAATGTTGTTTCTTCCTTCCCAAATGCAAATTTCAAGTGCCATCCATGGCTTTGAGTGCAGCACAGGTGCAGTTCCCTGTCTCCAAACACTTCACTCTCTTCATTAAAGAGAACGGCACTTTGACGATCTGGCCTTTTAGACTGGCTTCACACTCACAAGAACATCTAATGAGCTCAACAAGTTCTTCTGCTGAACACACTTGAGAGTGTCAGTTTGTTTGCCACCGTGTTTATCGTTACACACAGGGCTTGACGTTCACTTTTTTGCTCACCAGCCACTGTGGCTAGTGGTTTTCCAAAGTTACAAGCCACACAGCATTTTCACCGGCCACAATTTTGACATAAATACAATGGGAAAAAACATTATCTCATAATTTGGCAGCAGGTATGTCACTGCTGTCACTTAAAGCGGTCACATGATGGTTCTAAAAAGAACATTATTTTGTGTATTTGGTTTAATGCAATGTGTTTACGCAGTTTTAGGTAAAAAAAAAAAATCATTATTTTACACATACTGTACATTATTGTTGCTCCTCTATGCCCCGCCTTTCTGAAACGCGTCGATTTTTACCATGATTTTTACAAAGCTCATCGTTCTGAAAAGCGTAGTGTGCTCTGATTGGCCAGCGATCCAGTGCATTGTGATTGGCCCGAAAACCTTAAGCGTGTGACGGAAATGTCACGCCCCTTACCATATTTGGAACATCAGCTCCCAAAGCAATAGTGACAGGTGATAATGTCGGAACTACCTTATCAATTCGAGCCTGAATCTGAACCGGAAAATGCAGATGACCAAGCTGATCGATCAACTTTGCCAGCGCGACTGGACCAGATCGTATCAGATTGGTCAGGTTTTATTTCATTGGGGTTATAATTACTGATTATACTGTCTTTTTATGCGTCGCGCCGCGCCGCGCTACGGGTGTGAGAACACTATATAAACATAAAACCATGTCTGCAGATTTGTGATCGTAGAAACAACATACAAGCGCTACTCTATACTGGAATTGATGTATACTCTATACTCAAAGATGGTACTCTCTTGAAACAGTCCTCCAAAAAATGCGCAGCACACAGTCGAAAACTTTGAATTGAATTTGAATTTTATTTATTTAAAAGGGACCATGTGTAATTGAAAACATAAATGTAAACATTTGATGCATTACACCAGAGTTAGCCTTAGGCTAATTTGCATCTGCAGTCCCCAGGTACAGGTACTTTGGTTGTACTGTTCTGGAACAGTGTTGTAAATAAAGCTTAAGCACTGTTTTCTAATTGTGTCCTCTTTTGGAAGGCCAAAAAAAGTAGTTTGGCTTTTAAATTTAAATAATTAATTTGCATTTTATTGCATGACATAAGTATTTGATCACCGACCAACCAGTGAGAATTCCGGCTCTCACAGACCTGTTAGTTTTTCTTTAAGAAGCCCTCCTGTTCTCCACTTATTACCTGTATTAACTGCACCTGTTTGAACTTGTTACCTGTATAAAATACATCTGTCCACACACTCAATCAAACAGACTCCAACCTCTCCACAATGGCCAAGACCAGAGAGCTGTGTAAGGACATCAGGGATAAAATTGTAGACCTGCACAAGGCTGGGATGGGCTACAGGACAATAGGCAAGCAGCTTAGTGAGAAGGCAACAGCTGTTGGCGCAATTATTAGAAAATGGAAGAAGTTCAAGATGACGGTCAATCTCCCCCATCGGTCTGGGGCACCATGCAAGATCTCACCTCGTGGGGCATCAATGATCATGAGGAAGGTGAGGGATCAGCCCAGAACTACACGGCAGGACCTGGTCAATGACCTGAAGAGAGCTGGGACCAGTCTCAAAGAAAACCATTAGTAACACACTACGCCGTCATGGATTAAAATCCTGCAGCGCATGCAAGGTCTCCCTGCTCAAGCCAGCGCATGTCCAGGCCCGTCTGGAGTTTGCCAATGACCATCTGGATGATACAGAGGAGGAATGGGAGAAGGTCATGTGGTCTGATGAGACAAAAATAGAGCTTTTTGGTCTAAACTCCACTCGCCGTGTTTGGAGGAAGAAGAAGGATGAGTACAACCCCAAGAACACAATCCCAACCGTGAAGCATGGAGGTGGAAACATCATTCTTTGGGGATGCTTTTCTGCAAAGGGGACAGGACGACTGCACCGTATTATGGGGAGGATGGATGGGGCCATGTATCGTGAGATCTTGGCCAACAACCTCCTTCCCTCAGTAAGAGCATTGAAGATGGGTCGTGGCTGGGTCTTCCAGCATGACAACGACCCGAAACACACAGCCAGGGCAACTAAGGAGTGGCTCCGTAAGAAGCATCTCAAGGTCCTGGAGTGGCCTAGCCAGTCTCCAGACCTGAAACCAATAGAAAATCTTTGGAGGGATCTGAAAGTCCGTATTGCCCAGCGACAGCCCAAAACCTGAAGGATTTGGAGAAGGTCTGTATGGAGGAGTGGGCCAGAAGCCCTGCTGCAGAGTGTGCAAACCTGGTCAAGAACTACAGGAAACGTATGATCTCTGTTATTGCAAACAAAGGTTTCTGTACCAAATATTAAGTTCTGCTTTTCTGATGTATCAAATACTTATGTCATGCAATAAAATGCACATTAATTACTTAAAAATCATACAATGTGATTTTCTGGATTTTTAGATTCCGTCACTCACAGTTGAAGAGTACCTATGATAAAATTACAGACTTCTACATGCTTTGTAAGTGGGAAAACCTGCAAAATCGGCAGTGTATCAAATACTTGTTCTCCCCACTGTATGTGCACGCACTTTGGGTGTGAGCAGAAAATATGCAGGAATGAGTAACATACGTGCAATCCCTCGCCGAAATTCAAGCCCTGTAACACCAACAATATTTGCTGTCGGAGAGATGAGAGAGAGAGAAAGAGCAGCTGGTATTCTTCGGGAAATTATTATTGTAAGCGTTTCGGATATTTCAGTATCGATATGTATCGAAAAATCTTTATTTTTTGACAACACTACATTGCACTTAGTTTATTATTTCAGATGCCTTTTTAAAAGACTACAACTGAAAAATGTATATATTATATATAAAATTCAAGCCGCCAAAGTGGCTAGAAGTGACTGCGTTACACACCACTGATGAAACACACCCACGGTTTGCCCTTGTTACACCACTGTCACCAATGGAGAGTAATTTCCCTTAACAGCAGTGATTTCAGTAATTTCACTTAATTCAAAATGACCACAATTAGCATAAGAGGTTGTCAAGTAGGTTTATGTATATTTTGCGATGTTCTTGCTTCACAATAGCATTGCACAATAATTATATTTTTCCAAGTGATAAAAGTAAAAAGCAATATGAAACATCATTCAAGGCTATGCATAGCTTTAGTACACAGACTGATAAAGTCACACTTCATCTTTAAATATTGTTTTGTAAATTACACCTCTAACAGGTCAAACTATCTAGATCATAACTCCGCTTATCTGATATACATGACTGGTTATGGTCATATAATTTTATTATGTTGTAAGTTATATTGCATCAAACAAAAATATAAAATTACCTGTAATAAGTTACATAAATACTGCTACATTTCTCTTAAGGTCACAGGCTGAAACCTTTAGTTTTTTTTAATTCTCAAAAAAACACAAAAAACAGGAAGAACTCAAATACATCAGCTTATTTACATCAGGGCATTTCAGTAATACTAGTAACATTAATAAATGTTAAATGAAGGATATTAGCAGTGATGAGTGGTTATGTGAGAAGAATGTGATGGTGGATTATAAATGGTTATCCGAGGCCTTAGTCTCCCTAGGCCATTCCCATTTCCCATTTAAACAGCAGTGAGGATTCTGCCATCTGGGAGGAGTAGACATCATCCACGAGACAACTCTGCTCCTCAGTTAATATGTTCTTCCAGTCTCCGACTTTACCTGAAAGATACAAGAATTGTAGTGTTCAGATGATTATAAAAAATATATTTGATAAAATCACAGGTTTGACACAGAAGCACTATACACTGCCCAGACAAAACAAAAGTTGCTGTTTGGATTTAAATAGGCAAATTCTTAAAGTCTCCCTGTGGTGTAAATCCAGCTTTTAATGTAGTTTATGTGTCTATGTGGTGTTTTTAATACGCTTTAAGACAAACCATGTGTAAATTCATAAGTCGACACCATTGCTGAGTATTTTCTCCTTAAAACTGCAGTGAACCAAAGACAGTCTCAAACACACGCTTTGAAATCGCTGGTGTTTCTGACGTCACAAACTAGCTTGTAACCAATCAGATCAACGTGTGATCGTCAACCAATGGATCTCTGAGCTGAGTGAGTGGGTGGAGGCGGGGCTCATTTGCATATTCATAGATCCGTGTATACTCAATGAGGCGAGGGTGTCGAGTTACATTCAAGATATTTTATGGCATGGAGATTTTCAAGGAAAAACGCTTAAATATGTAATTTTGGTGATCAAAGATGAGTTTTTAGGGATAAAATGATTGACTACAGGGGGACTTTAAGCATTTGCCTATTTCAATTCAATATAATAAAAAGAGGACCTGCAACATACTAATGCATTATTGTGGTCTAAAAGCAGGTGTTTCACTTTCATTGTCCAACCCTTATACTGGTAGCATCTAAAAAAAAAAAAAAAGGTCTCCAATATGATTAATATGACTAATGAATGCAGAAAACCAATTTCCTAGTGTTTTTCAATGAGTGATTTCACTTAATGCAGGATTACAGTGCTATGCATAAGTTTAGACACCCATGCTAAAGTTGACTAAAAAGAGGAATAAAAAATCATCTTTTGGAAATTGAACTTAATGCCTTAATTAAAAAAATTAGGAAAAATCCAACCTTTAAGGACACCAATTTTCTTTGTGAATGAATAATGTATCGTAAATAAATAAATAAATGTTCTTTCTTAAAATCCAGGGTGCATAAGTCTGGACACCCCTATGTTAAATTCCCATAGAGGCAGGCAGATTTTTATTTTTAAAGGCCAGTTACTTCATGGATCAGGGATACTATGCATCCTGATAAAGTTCCCTTGGCCTTTGGAATTAAAATAGCCCCACATCATCACATAGCCTTCACCATACCTAGAGACTGGCATGGTTTTATTTCAGTAAGCCTAATAGCTGGTTTGATTTGCATTGAGAGATGATCTTATGGAAAGTACTCCATGCCAATCTCTAGGTATGGTGAAGGCTATGTGGTTCGAACTCAAATGGTTGCATAAAGAAGTGCATACATTTTGGGGAAAGAGCTGTTGCCAAACAAACAGCATTATAGAAACATAATAATCACTGCAATAATGATCCAATCATAGACTCTTAAGCATTTCCCTATTTAAATCCAAACAGCAATTTCTTTTAGCTGGGCAGTGTACATTTAGTCATGGTTATATTCATTTTAAGCCCATTTGCTATTCTCTCGTGACATGATTATATACTAATGTTTGAAGAAAATGAGAAGTATTTAGATACCTTTCCTCATGAACTTGCCCTTGCTGTGGTCCATGATCTCCTGAGGGATGAGGGTGTAGTTCACCATGGTATTTTCCTTCATGCTATTGAAACTACAATACTTCTGAGCAAGCATCAGCTCATCCTCAGCTAAAGGGCACTGCAGGAATCGACTCACTTTCTGAAGAGCCCCATGAAGATCCTGATAAAATACAAATGTTTTAAACTTTAAGTACACAGTATATGTGGCCACGAAATTAATGATTTCTGATAATGGTATCATACCTGCCACATTTCCTCATATGTGATGAAAAGAAAGTTGTGAATATCTTTTGAGTGACTGGTCCAGCCCTTGACATGTTCAAACCAAGAGCCATAATGCACTGATGGATGAAAAGCACCATCAATTTTATAAGGAAAAGAAAGTGGAATATCATGCAATTGATGAAAACTCAAACTGGTAATAACTGACTGATAATATAAACTTAACTAACCTGTTCCCTTCAGGAAAGCACTCAGAAACTCAGAGAAAGAGCCTGGGTCAGGCAGAAAATTGGCCATCTTGTGGAAGTGATAATATGAAACAGCCACATCTTTGAGATTTCTGGCCACATATATAACCTGAGGAAAGTGTTATGGCAATTAATTTTGCTTCATGTAATGTATGTGCTTGCATGACAACAGTTTAGTGGAAAATTACTGTGTACTGTGTGCAAATGTCAGCTACGAGCTGGAGATGTCTTTGCAAAAAGAGGTGTTGCATGTCTACTCGACATCCTGCCATTTTCATTGCTGTCTCACACCACTAAATACATCATTTCCACAACACTTGACACTTGGCAAAGCTTTAATAAGAATACATTTATATTCAATACATACAATGAAGACTATGCAATATTTAAATGTCTGTACTAATTCTAACTATATGTTAAATAAACCTATTGTACCTGAAAAACTTTGTTTATTTAATTCATAATTTTGTTATATCGTATTTGTGAACATTTGTCACTTCAACAAAACAAGTAAAGGACGGGACTAGTTTTCTAAACGACATTTAGAACATCGACGAACGGTTTGAGTCGGTCTCAGAGCGAAGCGAGAACCGGAGGGGTTACACAAGACACAGGTGCAGGTAATCAATAACCATCGAAACTAACAAGGGAAACTATAGATATAGAGGCAAAGAGGAACTAGTCCTTGAAAAACTGCGGAAATCGTGATTCGTGACACTAACATCTCTGTGTGGGAGTGCATGTTTTCTAGATGTGGGCATTAAATGTTTTATAAATTAATATTTCATAAAAATTTAGACCACTTTTTTTTTCTATTCTATTTTTCATTTTAAGTTTTTATAATTATCATTATTAATTTTTTTCTATTTTTTCAATTCTATTTTTTCAATTTTATTTTCAATTTTTATTATTATCATTATTTGTTTATTATTTTTTCTTCTCTTTAATTCAAGACACTTTTTTGTGGTATACTTGTACACGTGTTTGAGTGTGCACTTAATTAAGGTTATAAAGAGTTGCACCTTATTTCACTAAAGTTTGAGCCTGACGAAGACCTGACGGTTGACTTTTCTGGAGCAGTCACATCAGTGTGCGGATATTACATTTGCTTTTTGACTTTACAGATGGTTATATGCATGTTTGCATGCATAACGTATGATGTATGTCTTTTAATGAATTATAAACTTCACATGAGTTCATAGAACTGGCCGTGTATGATAAATCCACATAAGATACATTTTGACTAGTTTCTTACCTGACACTGATGCTAGAATTGGCAGTCTAAGCAGTTTCAGCGATTTATCCTCTATTTATTAATTTTAGAATTTTATGTTTTCATTTAATACCATCCATACTGAAATGAAACGAAAGATTGGTGCTCAAACGGTAGCTCAGGTTGGTCAAAAAACACATGAGGAGAAGCGTTAGATTTCTCAGAGGGCCGTTGAGTTTGCTGAAAAACACTAGGTAATTTGCTTCTGAAATTTATACTGAGGTTGTGTGAGAAAAAACACAGAAATTTCAGATTCAGATTCAGACGTACGCATGTGAAACACAATTTTCGGTAACACTTTATTTTACAATGTCCTTGTTACATACATTACTTGTACTTACCATAGTAATAACAGTAAATGATGCATAATTACATGCAACTGACCCTCAACCAAACCCTAATCCTACCCTAACCCTATAGAAAGTACATGTAGTTGCTTAATATTACTACAATTACACTGTAACAATGACACCTTAAAATAAAATGTAACCCTCTAACATCCTCCTGGAAAACTAGTCCCGCCCAAATATAGGGCAAATTTGTGTCTTGTCCATGACTCACCTTTGCGTTGGATTGTTTCAGGGCCGGGCCCAGCAGGTGATAAGGCAGATGTGTCGTAATAATGCGAGGCCCGCTGGAGAATTTCAGGACTTCATGACAGTAGTACTGCTCAAGCCACGGGGCACGGGCCCAGTTGGGCTGATTTTGGGCTATAGTTGGGTCCCCTTTATTCAAAACTAAAGTGAGGATTTCCTGCATCCATGTGGTTCCTATGAGCCAAGGGAAAGACATGAATAATTATCTTGCCTGGGAAAAAAAAGATAGCTTACTGCACAAAACAGGGATGGGTGGTATGACGATATATCATAACCACCGTATAAAATGTCTATCGTTAGAGATTTTGCTATATCGTGGTATATAAATGTATATATAGCACTATTGACTGATGAAACGCATGAATGAGAATATAAAGATCGTGCCTCATGTTACAAAGAGTAATAAGAGCAATATATCCTGAAAAGTGCGCACAGAAAGCCGCCTCACATTTAGAAGGCGATTCGCGAATTTGGGACGTTCTCGATGTTTAAAAGCACAATAAGCAGTGATGAAGAGCTCAAAGCGGTCACGCGCTGACTGACACACAGCGTAAGCACAAGTCTCTTCTCTTTCACGTCTTATTGCGCTTGAATGGTCGAATACTCACGTATTTTTGTATGTATTCATGTGAACACAGCCGGTATGTGTATCAGTGTAATGGATCTGTGCGTTTGGTCTTAAAGTGACAGTAGCCTAATAAACCTGCTGCTCTGTGTCATCAATGTGAATTAAACTAAAGAGAAAATAACTTACTGCTCTTGTCTGAAAAACTTTTTTTTAGGTTTAATAAGAATACATTTATATTTAATTCATTCAATGAAGACAATGCAATTTTTTACTTTTTACATTTGATTATTACATTTCTGTACTAATTCTAACTACGCTGGTAAGGTGCACAACTGAAGATGTGTCGTAAAGGAGGAAACGTTACTAAATGGTCACTAACGAAACCCCCCAACTAAGATCGTGCCTCAAAACTGACTCAAGACTGGTATCGGACTGAATCAGTTCGGATTGTAACATCTAGTCCTTTTCATGTAATTCGTTAAATAAACCTATTGTACCTGAAAAAAGTAATTTATTTAATTCAGGGTTTTTTTATATTGTATTTGTCCTATTGTTTGTAATTGGCTTCTTTTTTCTTATTTTTAATAACAGAAATTAGATGAAATAACACAAATAATACAATAAAAATTAAAAAACGATATCATGAAAATAAAAACAACAATAACTATATCATTATATATATATATATATATCGTTATCGTGAAATAAAATTTCTCATATCGTGAAATAGTCATATCACCCTAGCACAGAAATGAGATTAATCAAATACACAACCCAAGTAAAAAAGAAAAACTAAAGATGAATAAAGAAAACTCATTTCATTATTACCTGATTTTGGGTAAGTGACAATTACAGTGTCTGTGTCCTGGAACTTGAAGTTGGTGGCATAATTCAGCGAGTCTTGTGTATGCAAGTGCCCAGAGAACGTGATGCCGTGAAAGGTTTCGGTGACTTCTAGTCGAGCCATGTCTGCACGTGTGTGAATAAATGTCTGAAGAAGAAATATAGAGAAGAGTCTGACAACGCTGTCATTCTGCCAGCTTATAAAGCAAGAGAAAACGGAACTCTCATGTCATTAGAACAACAAAAAGGGGAAGTACATCCAGAAACTACCTGAGAAACCGGTTACTGTAAAAATTCCAGGTAAAAACTGGTCAAGGGAGTTGTTGAGTTGAAATGTACCATAGGACATTTATCTTTACAAAGCCTTCTTATTATAAGATCATCACATCGTAGGAAGTCAATGATGGTAGTTTGGTTTCCCTTTTGACCTTGTTAATCTTTGACAGTTTAAAGTTCATCAGAGATCATTTTATTCAGTGACAGTTATGCTTATATGATGTAAAAAATACACAGATTTTCTCCAATGATGGAGACAACTGGGTAACACTTTATTTTACTGTGTCCTTGTTACATATGTTACATGTACTTACCATAGTAATAACAGTTCATTATGCATAATTACATGCAACTAACCCTCAACCAAACCCTAATCCTACCCTAACCCTATAGTAAGTACATGTAGTTAATTAATATTACTCAGTACTTAAATATATAATTACACTGTAACAATGACACCTTAAAATAAAGTGTAACCGACAACTGTTTATTTTTTTTGTAACGTTTAAGGTCAGATGAAGATGAAGATGAAGATGCAAAAAGGCTCCAAAATAATAGTGCTTAATAACATAATACAAACTCGGGTAAATCCACAGGAAAATGGCAACAACAACTACCGGATAATGAGTAGTTGAACAAAGAGGAACTTAAATATACGGCGTTAACGAGCTCAAGTGTGAACAGGTGTGGTAAAAAATATAGAAGCTTGTTTCCGCCACAGAATAAAAAATTTAAAAAAGATAATTGCAACTTTTAATCTCACAATTGAGAGTTTATATCTCGCAACTCGGACTTTTTTTCTCACAATTCTTACTTTACATCATGCAATTCTTTTTTATAACACGCAATTGTGAGATATAAAGTCAGAATTGCGAGATATAAAGTCAGAATTGCGAGATATAAAGTCTGAATTGCGTGGTATAAAGTCAGAATTGCGAGATTTAAACGTAATTCTGAGAAGAAGAAAAAATCTGAATTGCAAGATAAAAAGTCGCAATTATCTTTTTTATTTTTTATTCTGTGGCGGAAAAAAGCTCTCATAAAAAAACAGACGACAACGTTGTCAAAACGATCCCCGTTCACAAGGATCTGCGAAAATAATAAAAAAGGCTGTGTAACACATGCCAGGCCAGTAGTTGGCGATGTCACTTTGTCAAGAAACATCGCGTGAACATGTAATTCGCATTTTTTATTATTTTTATATATAATTTATTTGACTTATTAATTTGTATGTGATATTATTTTCAGCTGTGCTTATTAATAAGTTTGATTGTAGAATGTTTGCTTAAAAAGTTTAGCATGTTATTTATCTGTATATAATCCTGTTGAAACATAAGAGTTAAAAAAGGGGGGAGGGGGCTTTTGTCGGGGCATTAAATACTCGTTCGGGCATTAAAATGGCTGAAAATGGGCCCCATTTTTCAGTCTCTTTCAATCAATAACTCATGTACAGTAGTGTGTAAATTTGTACTTTTGAAATGGATATACGGCATACAAAAGAAGCGCAGCTTTGTACATTTCAATACAGTAACTGTCATCCAAACTGTTGCCATAGTTTACATCAGGTAATACTAACAGTGCAGTGTTTTATTGACAACATGACTAAGCATTTTGACTATCTTGTGAACAATGACACAAGGACTTTTCATTCTGATGGCACTGATAAGTTCATTGACATAAATACTTACTTTTAAAAGATGAATATTTGTTAAATTTGCAAGAATACTTACTTTTTCTAAAGATTTTGAGTAAGTTACAGGCTTTTGCAGGTGATCCAATGTGTGGTGCTGTTTGTACGAATTGTTTTGAGAATGCACATACATCTTTGCAAATATTAAGGATGATTTGAGAAACGCATCAAAGCGACTGAGAAAAACTGTAAGCTAATAAGGAGGACGAAATCCAGCGGGAACTGTAAAGTATCGCGCTGTCCTACGTCACCGGTCTAATTTGCCTAATCTTTTTGCCTAAAATAAGATTTCTATAGTAGTGTATAATACTTATGTGATGTTCTGTAATACCTCTATAGTATTTCTATAGTATGTCCCAAAATACTATAGTATTCCTATAGGATTACTATAATATTTTGTCTCAAAATACTACAAGATTCCTATAGTTGTTTTTCATAAGGGATGTGTCATTCACATTAGCGTTATCAGCTTAAAGTCCCACTCCGATCATATTTTGAGCTATTTTTAAACATTCGCAGTGGTCTTTAAATGATGATTATGCCGTTTTTAGCCAAAATCACAAAACCTGTGCCGTTTTCTGGGACTTCGCTTCAGCAGAGCGGCAGTAGCTCATTAGCAATTCGCCTCTGCGTTGTGGGCGGAGCCGTTGGCTGAAGCGAGATACATAGGCAGCAACAGCCTCTTTCTGTCTTTAGGTGTGTTCGACATCGGCTGCGACTGGATGCAACCGATCGGCGAGAGTAGCCGCGTGCAGGCGGGGAGGAGCTGCAAACGGAGACGTGAAGTCGGACACTTTCTGGTTCCCTTAGTGACCGCTCACGTGGTGTTTGCATACTTTACCACAGCTGAAGTGAAATAAATGTAATATTGGCCAAATAATACACAGATGTTTCAGAGACATTTTCATTCAATAGGCCTACTTTATGTACTGCTTCATACAGCGTCTGTTTGAACAAGAATAAAGTTCAACATAAGCAACTATCAATGAAGTGGAGTCTACGTTTTTTAAGCAGTTTTAATTTGATAAACATGACACAATATAACATGACAACGACATGAAAAGAGTGTTCACTGTTATAATAAACTGATTTGAGAGCATTAGAGGAACTAAAGGTGTTCGAATAAACACGAAACACACGTGATCGTTGTCATGCGGTGAATCCGGCCAATCGTGGAACAGCTGTGTCGTCATCAGCCCTCCTGCAGCCCAGTGCAGCCGCTCTTGAGAAGCTGCGCTGGCTGAGTTCTCCGGCTACTCTCGAAACGCTCTCGCGGTACTTTGATGCCATACGTCACAGTCACGTGGCGTCGGCGCTGTATCAAGTCGGACAAAATTTCTAACCGGCATGCACTGCTTCAAGTCAGCCGCCGATCGTTCTGCGCAGAGCTGCATGAAGTCGAACAAGCCCTTTCTTTCTTTCTGTCAACACAGAAAACATTTCATCACTGGATAGTTTTTTTCGTTTAATTAAAGTGTTGTTTTATGTCAGCTGAATGTCCGGAACGCTTTTCAGAGAAGATAAGGCAACTTATTTAGCACAATTCACACCCAGCGGCAATTCAGAAAAAGAAAAAAAAATCTCCGAATGCTCCACATGAAACTTTGGTCTTCCGACCTTTTACCGCCGTGTCGATTTATTTTTATTAATATGTGCGAGGAAGAGAGAGCAAGACAGCGCTTAGTTTGGAGACGGTGAGGTCTTGTTTACATTTTCGCCTGGCTCCGAAGACAGAGAGTGCGCGCGCGCGCGTCCGGGTCTCTCTCTCTGCTCGTTCTTTCAGTTATAAACATGTCCTGGATTGATCCGCCATCGTCTTCTCTACTCCTCAGAACCTGACCGGGCGGGGCGGAGGGGAGTATGAGCTTGTGGCCCCGCCCAGTGGAGTTACTACGTCACAACTCCAGTCTATTTTAGCTGGCATTTTAGCGTCTGCTACTGATTCACAGCCATTTGAATGCAGAAATACTCAGAAATACAACTTTGAGCTTATTTTTCTCAAGATATGTCCTCTAGCATAAGAAAAATGCCACAAGAACATGTTAACACCTAGAAAAACATGATTTTCATCGGAGTGGGTCTTTAAGGCTCATGACGCGAGCCGTGAAACTATGGAGTAGACTGCAGTCTGTGAGTTACTAGAGGACTTTAGGGATAACTGTCAGCACAGTTCCTCGGCAACTTCGTACTACTGATCACCGTTTTACAAAAAGATTAATAGTTTGGAGTGAAGCATACGTACAATTGGTAAGTGACAAGGTTTTATGGAGTTATAGTATGCAACATAAGTTGATCGAGTTATAGGCTAATGTTACCGCTACAGCTGCCGCGATGTCTTGGAGATTCAACCAGATCACAAAATATGTCTGGAAACGACACCTCCGGCCATTTGGTTGGGTCATTGACCCAGTTTTTAATTAAATAAGGGCTATCATAACCTATTGCAGTTAATTTTACAATGTACCGTTGCCGGTCGGCAGGCGTCAATGACTCGCAATACCACATTTTTGTTATTCAAATACACACGATGCTCGCAGTGTTTTCCCCCACGCCGACTCCACCCTCACCACGCCCCCAACTATGACTAGATGCCGACTGTATGTATTGGGGTGAACACGAAACAAGTTTTGATAGTGCAGAGTGATCAGGTGTCACGAACGCCAGTGAAGAATCCTCTGTCGGCCACCGGAGGTCTCACTCTCCTGAATATTAGCGTTGGTTTTGAACTACATTTCCCAAGAAGCCACATACTGGGACTGATTACTGCACACCTGATCTTCATCACCAGACTATTTAAACCCTGCCTGTTCATGCACAATTTGCGAAGTCTTGTTTGCTCCGGCTGCATTTCTGAGGATTATCTTGTCATTGTATCTTCTGCCTGTTTTTGGACCCTGCCTTGGATTACCGTTTACTAGTGATGGCAAAATGAGGCTTCCTGAACCACTGAGACCTCACAGCCCATTGCTTCACCCAAAGGTTCATTACTCGAAGCTTCATTTAGCATTGCTCACTAGTGACACCTAGCTACTGTGCAAAAAAATAGCAGACAAATTAATTAATTTTGAACCAATGACCTGAGCAGACATTTGTCCATTGCCTGGGTATAAAATAAAATATGTATCTTTCTCTGTCTGAATTTACTTGTGCAGAGACAACTGTCACACACACAATTAATTATTCATAAATTGTTTGGATAGTGACAGTATGAACAGCAAAAGTGACACTGTGTTGAGTGCTTATAGTGGAGGGAGTGTAATAAAGTAAACTGCAACAGAATAGTCTGGGGTGGGAAAAGTTAAGAATTGTTTCTGGGGGGTTTTGTGCAGTGAACTGTTACTAGTTTTAGTGCAGTGTTGTGCTTATGGGACTGGGGAATTTTTTCAAGTGTGTTGGGGTTTAGACAATTCCTCTTCTTGGACAAAACCTCTCCAGCCACAGAGGATGCAGGGGAACATAAAAATGGCAGTGCCAGCTGGTATAAATGAGGACACTGATGCTTCTGTTGAGCCCAGACAGGGGAGGATTTCCTCTTTCTTGCTGGCTCCATTACCAGGAAAAAGGAAGAGGTCACAAAAAGCAAACAAATCCAAAAGGCCAATCAAAATCAAAAAGCAGTCCAGTCCAGATCCAAAAATCCAAAGCAATCCAAATTATCTTATCTAATAATATAACAAGACTATAATATAGCTAGGCCTACTATAATTAATAATAACAATATACTATAACTATTCTAACCTGATATAATGTAATAATATACAGCCCTAACACATAAATGACACAATAACGACAATGACAATGATAGTTATCTGACTCTCTGACACTACTACAACTGCTTCTACTACTCCTGACAACACCCACAAAGTGGCGCGAGTTTCGAACCCCCTTTTTCCGGAAGCGACACTCAGACCGAACCGATGACGTCTCCACACAAACCGAGGCCTCGTTTGTCATTAGTCACGTGATTTTCACCACAAGCCTCGAATCGCGGATTCATCTGGCACGCCCATTTTTTCTCGACACAAGCTCTGATGCCTCGGTTCAAATGTCACATCACTACCGTTTACGACTCTTCTCTGCCTGCCCTTGATCTCTGTTTCACCTGGACTCTCACTTCTGTTGTTAGCTGCCTGCCTTGACCTTTTGCCAGTTTGGCCACGTTTGTTGTTCTGTCTCTGATATTGTTGTTCGCCCTGGACTGGTATTTAGACCCACGCCTGTTTGTACACTGAGCTTGCACCTTTGTTAAATAAAACTGCACATGGATCCTAAGGGACCGTTCGGTATTTATGGAAGGGGCCACCGGAGGAAAATAGGGGAGGGTCATGTCTTTTTATTCTTTGTTGAGGGGAGGGTCATCCAATTTTTTTTAGTCTAGGGGGAGGGTCACCCAACTTTTATATTCATGAAAACAGCAACATTTCAAAGTGGCTTGTTTGGTGCTATTTATTTCCATTTAGATCGATGTTGATCTCGCGTTATCAGCCCCCCTTCGATATCAGATGGGTCTGACCCAACAAAAATCCAGTTTGCGCGCGCACTTCAGTTCGCGCTTAGAAAAAGTGCATCATGTCAGAACAGAATGCCAATGAAATGTTTACCCGGCAAAGCTTTAAAGCACGAGCAAATAATGAACTTTTGTGATTGCGAATAAGTGCACAGTGTCCTGTGATTGTAACTCTACCACTGCATTAACATGTTGTGAACGTAGGCCTACGTCGAGTTTTACAGTATTGGGACTGAGGCGCATACTAGCCTACCATATTTTAGTTTCCATTCTTATTTAGTTTCCACGATGTGTAAGATGTAGGGCTACCACATCTTTAAATTACTATTAGATTTATTTAAGTTAACATAAATACGTATACCTACACCACAAAAAATAGTTGAGGATAAATTCGTTAAACTTGGGCGATTCCAGTGTTATGGACGTGACATTTGCAGTCAATACGTGAAATATAAATTCTCAGAAAATGCATTTAATACCAATATTTTGAAACGTCTGAAAGGAGTCAAGACATTTATCAGTCTACACATGCGTTTTATATTTAATATGAGGGAAATAGCCTACACATGTGACGTGACACAAAAAATCTTTAACTTTTAGGTGGCAAAATATTTTTTAGTAGGCTAATTCTATAAATTACACTGTGCAAACCAAAAGATATATACCCACCGGATGAATAAAGATCGGCCTCCACAGAACATAACATTATTTTTATTTTATTTTTCGTGGTCGCATTTATGTGAAAAAAAAAAAACAATGTTACGGGCATGACAGTTCTCCATTACGGACATGACTGCTCTGAAGCGACTTTAAAAATTTCACAGAGACCTCAAACAGAAAGCACAAAGCCTTTCTTTAAAGTGAATTTCGTTTTTTTATTAATTGTATCTTAATTTTAATCAATGTTTTATCTGGATTTAAATAGCCTAAGAAGTAGGCTAAATATAGTAGAAAATAGATAATCATGACACGGAGGCGCGGGCGAGAACTGGACTCATAAATGAACCGAAACTCAGCGTATGTAGGCTATATGCTACTTGCCTCACAGACCTGAGAAATATATAGAAAGCTTGATATGTCTACTTTTAAACAGAACAATTCAAAACGAAGGAAAACAGACTGCTTTCTGCTTATGAAATGTGCATTTCTCTCTGGCGCGTTCTGAGAAGATCGCGACGCATCGTCAACTTCATCTTTGCAGTCGACACAGAAAACACGTGTTTATTAATAAACAATTAAAATGTCTCCTTGCTATATTTGACATATTCATAATAATTATTTTTGCCGGTTCTTTGTGACAGCTTTTAGATGCTTTGTTGGCAGCGCCACCCACATGTTGAACGAGTCACACCGCATCAGCACCAAAAACATGATTTTTTTCAAATCTAAAATCTAAAATCGTGATACGAACCGAATCGTAGGTTTGGTCTATCGTTACAGCCATAGTAAGATGAGAAAGCAAAGAGTTTATGGTTTTAAAAAACAAACAAACAATGGCTATCTGAACATCTTTGCCAAGCGCAGTACAGAAGTAGGCTAATCAATAAATTATCGGGGAGGGTCATGCCTTTTTTCACAATCATTTTGGAGGGTCATAGAAAAATGTATTGCTGGCGAAGGGAGGGTCATGTCTTTTTTGACAACAGATCTCAAAACTCCTCCGGTGGCCCCTTAAATAAAAAACGAACAGTCCCTAATCAGTCTGAGTCTGCGTCACATGAGGTTACACATTAATTTCTCTCAAACCGAAATTAATATTTTTTATGATTTTGCACTGCCCTCTTAAATGAATTGCATATTGTAAAGCGACCACATATTAGATAACAAAGGTTTAAATGTTGAAATTGGTCTGTTCTTTTATTTCAAGATTGGTGAGTAGTTTGAGACAACAGGAAGAACAAAAAATTTTAAAACTAAAATAAGATCTGTTGGCTGTCTTTGAGTCATCAGCCGGGGATGTATAACTCACATGCAAAAAGGTCAAGAACAGATACTATATTTGTTTCACTGACAAGACCCAGTCAGTTTTATGGAAGAATAATTACATTATGTTTAAAATTCAAGATTATAGCATGTTTTTTATTTCATAAACAACACTCCTTGGTTTCGCATTAGTCATTTAACAAGTCAAAACCCCAAGGAAAAAATGCAGTGAGAGGGAACAGTAATAAAAATGTGGGAAAGAAAGGTATCTCATAGGCTTTTCTGACTAGTGTGAATACAGTTTTGCATGAGCAGAAATATGTTATGAAATGTATGTAGTTCGGTTTGTGTCGAGAAAAGCTTGTGGCTGAAGCTCAGGACTTTAAATGGATGGGTTGCATGGTTTTACCACCACAAGAAGCAAACCATGAGTCATGATGACCATAATGGCCTTGGTTTTGGATAAAAATATCTGACCATTTGATTATGACTGTATGATGTTGTTGTTATATAACTTTATATAAAAGTTATATAAAAGTTACTTAAGGTGAAGTGTGAATTTCTGCAGAACTAGTGTCATATGCCCTAATTCACTATCCTTTATTTTTAGTTCACAACAAGAGAAAGTGTGAGCAAATGCACAAATTTGAGCTGTCGCAAAAACTATTTTTGTCGACAAAAGACTTACAGTGCACAGGATGCAACAGTCTGGTTCCGGAAGTGAAAACAGCATTCATTTTTCTCCATAGAGAAATCTTTTTTTTTTTTTTACAGTAACTCGCAGTAAATAATACACTTTTAAAGACAGCCCTGTTGTGAGTTGTGAGGTTGTTAATCAATCGTATTATTTGCTTCTGTTGAAGCCGTCAGCCTGCATTATTTCAACTTAGTTTTAAAATAATCATGTTTAACAGCGGGATTCGTTATGAAAAGCTACATTACCCACGATGCAGTGAAAAAATTCCACCAATCAGAGAGGCAAAACGCACCAAAAGAGCTCTTTAGCTCCGCCCACTCCCATGAAGCACTGCGAATTACACAATCAAGTCAATCTCCTTACACTCTCTAGATACTTATATACTTAATACATACATACAGGTGTGTAGGCTATATATATATATATATATATATATATATATATATATATATATATATATATATATATATATATGCTTCATGGTATTGTAGTTCTTTCCCTCACTAAAGCCATTAAGTTCACAGTCTTGTAGTATTTTTTATCAGATTTTCAAATACTTTTTCGCTTCAAATCAAAGTTTTTGCAATATTATGATTCACTTCTTAGCTGGTTGGTTCATGGCTTATAACGCTTTAACAAAGAATATTTAAAATCTCTATGGGAGAAATTAGTGGAAAAAACACTTCTGGAATCAACGCGCTGAAAAAGTGGGCGGGGATTAATACGCTCATTGGGTCTCATTCATGAATCACGAGCAGAACGAATTTTTGTGTATATCGTGTGTAAAGTGGTTCTGGCGTAAATTTTCGGATTCATTAAAATGTTCGTATTTTCCAAATGTTAGTTGGTACGAAAGAAACCTACACCTGCTTCCATCCACGCGTAAATAGTGCGTTTAACATCCGAAGGTTTTGCTCATTAATAAGGCTGCGTTTTAATTCACCTTAATCGGGTACATATTTACACAGCATTTTGAAAAAATATTATATATAGTAATTTTCTTTTTACTTTTATTACGAGAGCCAGTAATAGCATCTGCAAATGGAACACAAGTCCACAAGTCTTTTATTTTAATTTAATTTTTTTATATTCAAGCTGTTTATTAATTTAAATTTTTATTTTATTTTATTTTTACAAGCTTCATGTTGAACCATTTTCTTTTCACTTCTGGGACTGTTCGATTAACAGATAAAACTCCATTAACTGCATCTGTAATATGCTGCCAAGCATTTTTACCTAAAGTATTACCTAAAAATCCTTTTTTTTTAGGACCTGATACGCCACTATGTACGCTTGAAAATAAAATGTGGCGTTTTGAATGAACTTCTGATAATAAAACTTCAATTTCTGCATCTGAGAAATTTCTCTTCTTCATTCGCTTTTGAGAAGACATGTTGAAATCCGTTTCGTGTCATAATATGATGCCCTTATATAGTTGTCAGTCGGTTTTAATGGGCGGGATTTATGGTAATTGAGAGAATGAGCGTGCACGCGCGTCCCATTTACGACTGATTGGAATTCATTAACACACACACACATTTCACTATCAAATCTGACGTTTACGAAGTATTTGTGAAGCAGGAGAAGAATTTTCGGGAATGTCTCTTTACGCGCAAATCACTCACATATTTAATATTATATTTTTACGAATGTTTCATGAATGAGACCTATTGAGTGCATGGGTTGTACACTCATTATTGCTATGCATTATGGGATTGAACGAGTGCCATAGATAATCCCCACTATTGTTTTGGACAACTGAATTTAAGCTTGTAGAAATTAAAGTGTTCATATCAACATTATAAAATTAAGTAAAACCTACTCAACTTTCTGATACTGGTGTTCCCATCATGCACTTGGGCATGAATACTTAATAAGGTTGCATTTTTCACTGTTTTCCAGCTGTATTTACACTGTTTTATCATTGCCTTTGTTGTTACATTTTTAAGTTTTCTGTTTTGTGACATCTGGAGTTAATTTTCCACTCAAAATAACTCATACTCAAAAATGA
>NC_138726.1:4321866-4451866 GCF_965113295.1 Leuciscus leuciscus
ACTGTATTTATATTATATTTAAATATAAAATAAATATGTATAAATAACAAATTGTTCTTAAATATATAGATAAATGTGTGTGTATTTATATGTACAAAATAATTACACACATATATTATGTAAACAGAAACACAAACTTTAATTTTGGATGTGATTAATCGCTGCACAGCCCTAGTATTAATTACGGTTTATAGTTTCTAATAACTATAAACTAATCTAAGCTAAAACTAAATTGTTGTTATAGATATAATGGAAGCCTTTCAGCAAAACAAAACAGCCAGTTTGATTGGAGTGGAAGGAGGACATTCGATCGACAGCAGTTTAGGGACCCTGCGCACCATGTACCAGCTGGGCGTCCGGTATCTCACGCTCACACACAGCTGCAACACACCCTGGTGAGTGGATATTCTCAGGTCAGTATTTACCTCACTTAAAGGATAGTTCACCCAAACATTTTAATTACCCATCCTAGGTGTATATGACATTCTTCTTTCAGACGAATACAATCAGAGTTATATAAAAAAATGTCCTGGCTCTTCCAAGCTTTATAATGCATGCACTTTAATGATGGATAGATGCACTTTAATGATGGATAGATGCACTTTTATGATGGATAGATGCACTTTTATGATGGATAGATGCACTTTTATGATGGATAGATACACTTTTATGATGGATAGATGCACTTTAATGATGGATAGATAGATACACTTTTATGATGGATAGATACACTTTTATGATGGATAGATGCACTTTAATGATGGATAGATGCACTTTTATGATGGATAGATACACTTTTATGATGGATAGATGCACTTTAATGATGGATAGATGCACTTTTATGATGGATAGATACACTTTTATTATGATGGATAGATGCACTTTTATGATGGATAGATGCACTTTAATGATGGATAGATGCACTTTAATGATGGATAGATGCGCTTTAATGTTGGATAGATGCACTTTTATCGTGGATAGATGCACTTTTATGATGGTTAGATGCACTTTTATCGTGGATAGATGCACTTTTATGATGGATAGATACACTTTTTATGATGGTTAGATGCACTTTAATGATGGATAGATGCACTTTTATGATGGATAGATGCACTTTAATGTTGGATAAATGCACTTTTATGATGGATAGATGCACTTTTATCGTGGATAGATGCACTTTTATGATGGATAGATGCACTTTTATGATGGATAGATGCACTTTTATGATGGATAGATGCACTTTTATCATGGATAGATGCACTTTTATCGTGGATAGATGCACTTTTATGATGGATAGATGCACTTTTATGATGGATAGATGCACTTTAATGTCGGATAGATGCACTTTAATGTCGGATATATGCACTTTTATGATGGATAGATGCACTTTTATCATGGATAGATGCACTTTTATCGTGGATAGATGCACTTTTATGATGGATAGATGCACTTTTATGATGGATAGATGCACTTTTATGATGGATAGATGCACTTTTATCATGGATAGATGCACTTTTATCGTGGATAGATGCACTTTTATGATGGATAGATGCACTTTTATGATGGATAGATGCACTTTAATGTTGGATAGATGCACTTTTATGATGGATAGATGCACTTTAATGTTGGATAGATCCACTTTTATGATGGATAGATGCACTTTTATCATGGATAGATGCACTTTTATCATGGATAGATGCACTTTTATCGTGGATAGATGCACTTTTATGATGGATAGATGCACTTTTATGATGGATAGATGCACTTTTATGATGGATAGATGCACTTTAATGTTGGATAGATGCACTTTTATGATGGATAGATGCACTTTTATGATGGATAGATGCACTTTTATCATGGATAGATGCACTTTTATCGTGGATAGATGCACTTTTATGATGGATAGATGCACTTTTATGATGGATAGATGCACTTTAATGTCGGATATATGCACTTTTATGATGGATAGATGCACTTTTATCATGGATAGATGCACTTTTATCGTGGATAGATGCACTTTTATGATGGATAGATGCACTTTTATGATGGATAGATGCACTTTTATCATGGATAGATGCACTTTTATCGTGGATAGATGCACTTTTATGATGGATAGATGCACTTTTATGATGGATAGATGCACTTTAATGTTGGATAGATGCACTTTTATGATGGATAGATGCACTTTAATGTTGGATAGATCCACTTTTATGATGGATAGATGCACTTTTATCATGGATAGATGCACTTTTATCGTGGATAGATGCACTTTTATGATGGATAGATGCACTTTTATGATGGATAGATGCACTTTAATGTTGGATAGATGCACTTTTATGATGGATAGATGCACTTTAATGTTGGATAGATCCACTTTTATGATGGATAGATGCACTTTTATCATGGATAGATGCACTTTTATCGTGGATAGATGCACTTTTATGATGGATAGATGCACTTTTATGATGGATAGATGCACTTTTATGATGGATAGATGCACTTTTATCATGGATAGATGTTCTTTTATGATGGATAGATGCACTTTTATGATGGATAGATGCACTTTTATCATGGATAGATGCACTTTTATGATGGATAGATGCACTTTTATCATGGATAGATGTGCTTTTATGATGGATAGATGCACTTTTATGGACTTCAGAACAGAATCGACCATTCACTGCCATTATAAAGCGTGGAAGAGCCAGGACATTTTTTAATATAACTCCGATTGTATTCGTCTGAAAGAAGAAAGTCATATACACCTATAATGACTAAATCATAGGTATTTTAATTTTTTGGATGAACTAATCCTTTATGCACTTGATATAAAAAGATAACCTGAGATGAATCCATGCATTCACTTCAGAAATGTACATACTAGTTGGTCCTGTCAATTTAGCAATGATTTCATTAGTTTGGAATGAAGCACAACTAAACCAAAAAATGTGCCAGAGCAGCTTCCTTTTATGTAACACACCCCGTTGTGTGTGTGAAATTCATGGGAAATTCCAGGCTTGTTCTTCAACTGTTACTAGCATCTGCATATAGTTCACATAATTCTTTTAGGAAAAAAGTGTGGGTTGTAATTAAAGCTACATCCGGTTTCCAAAGAAAGCCACATTAGTGCACGTGTGCACATCTGCTTTCAACTGAAGACTTGTTTCCTTTACTATGGTTTGGTCTCACTTCCCTCTAGGGCAGACAACTGGCTGGTGGACACTGGATCTGAGCCTGTACAGCACAATGGTTTATCTGAGTTCGGCAAGGTTAGACACACTAACAAATGTCAGATTTGTACACTGAAAAATTATACTTTGGACCAAAAAAAAATGACTCTAAATTGTTACAGCCAGTTTATACTGGTGCTCTTTGGTCATTTTTAACCGAAACATTTTATTTTAATAAAGGTTTTGGAATTTTTTTATTTTGGACCAACTTAAAAATAAATAAAAAATCTCTAATTTGTCACTGCCAGTTTATACTTTTAAAGCATCCCTAATAGAGTGGTGCAGGTATGACATCACTTTGTAGGCCAAAGTCCCAAAGTCAATGGGTTTCTTGAATGGGGTTTTGGTTAAATGGCTGATAAATAAGGTCTGTGGTGAACACAAGCTCAAGACACTTTCACGTTTTATTCTAAAACATAAAATACATCAATATTCCCCCACTCGTGATTTTTTCAAGCTGTTTTGAAAAGGCGTTTGCTAACAAGTGGCTAAATGGGACTACAGAGGCTGACGAGGAGATTTACTCTTCTCTGATTGGTCAGATGGCTCAGTCTGTTGTGATTGGTCTACTCTGCTCTGATTGGTCAGATGGCTCAGTCTGTTGTGATTGGTCTACTCTGCTCTGATTGGTCAGATGGCTCAGTCTGTTGTGATTGGTCTACTCTGCTCTGATTGGTCAGATGGCTCAGTCTGTTGTGATTGGTCTACCGCTTACAGTGCGCGACGGAAACGAAACGCTCATTACCATATCTGAATTTCAGCTGTTTTTGTACATGGTGGAGGTTAAAATAGGCCACCATGATTTGCTGTCCTCTTTTAGAGAAAGCTTGACTCGTTTTGATTTGATTGACCCTTTCAGCGAGTGATCTGGGAAATGAACCGCATTGGGATGCTGATCGACCTGGCTCATGTGTCCGAGGCGGTGATGAAGCAGGTTCTGGAGATCTCCAAAGCTCCTGTTATCTTCAGCCACTCTTCTGCCTACAGCATCTGCAAACACAAGAGAAATGTTCCTGATGACGTGCTTCGGGAAGTGGTGGGTTTACAACCTCAGGCTGTTACATAACAGAGTTTATTGCCCTAAAAGACAATGAGGCCCTTACACTATCATACTCATAAAAAAATAAATTGATATATTACTGATATAAAAAGATGTTATAAAAGATAACGGCAGGACAGACTTCAAAGAGAATACGAAAATAAAGATTCATTTCGATCAGATGATTTAATTAACCCTTGTATGGTGTTTGGGGTCTGTTGGACCCGTTTTCATTTTTTGTCAAAAGAAAAATGATACAATTAATTATTTTTTCAAACTGAGACTCATTGGCCTTGGCTCATTTTCTGTGAGGAATATATATCAGAACACATTTTCAATGAAAACACACTGTACACCCCCCCCCCCTACACATTTATATTACACACAGGATGTTCAGGTCCACTGGACCCGGGGCTAATAAAAGTGTGGAAATTGTAGGTCCTGTGTACCTTTACTCTGTCCTCCTCCTGTCAGGGCCTGCTGTTAGTGTGTGTGTTCTTGTATATGGTTTATGAGGACACAAATGTGTATAATGACATGGGTATTACAACGTAAACATGGTTTATGATGACATCTGTGTCCTCATACTAAAACATACTAAATGGTGTTTTTTGAAATTCAAAAAAATGCCAAAAGTTTTCTGTGATTGGTAGGTTTAGGGGTAGGGTTAGTGTAGGGGGATAGATTATACAGTTTGTACATTAGAAAAATCATTATGCCTATGGAGAGTGACCGTACACCACATATCCAAGTGAGTGTGTGTGTATGTATGTGTGTGTGTGTGTGTGTGTGTGTGTGTATGTGTCACGATTCACACACACAGGAAACAAGAGAGATCCAATTTGCAGTATTTATTGGGGTAATCCGTACTCACAAAACCAGTCCAGGCAAAAGGTCAAAATCCATAAACAAGAACAAAACCGGAACCAGGCAGAAACAAACATCAGAAGTGGTGTGAAATGTTACAAGGACTCAGTGACAAACACTGACACAAACAGGATATATATACACAGACACTAACAAGGTGAGGGGAAATAGCTGAGTGCAATGATGATGGGGAACACCTGAGTGCAATGATCAGTGGTAGCCAGACAGGATGATGGGAAATGTAGTTCATGATGCAAGTGACACCGGGGAAGGAGGACATCTAGTGGTGACCCAGGGAACACAACCCAGACACTGTGACAGTATGTGTGTGCATGAGTGTGGGTGTGTGTGCGTGTGTGAGAGAGAGATTGTGTGTAAGTGTGAAAGAGTGCAAGAGTGAGTTTTGTGTTTCTACTCCTGCCATTCCCACACGGTTGCAATTCTTGAATGTGATCTAACAAAGGTAAAGAGAAAATATTAACCATTTATGCTGTTTATATTGCTTGTAATTGGGATGAAGTAAACATCTGTTGAGTATTTTAACATAACATTTTTGATGGTGTTGAATTAAAACCCCCAAATGCAGCGGGTCCATCAGACCCACGAACACTGGCTGAGTAACAAAAATATGAACACCACACAAGGGTTAAGCAACACCGCATGTGTAAATCTATTGTTGTATTTAATATCAGCACTGCTGTGATTCGGCCATATACATTAGTCAGTGTACCACCATATTACATTTTTGACAGGAATGAAAAAGAGGCTGTGAGGGAAAGAAGTACAGTGCGTTCAATGGATCGTATGTTGTTTAACATCACACCGTTTGACTTATTATTAATATACAGCTATATTACACCCATTACCATATCTGAATTTCAGCTCCGGATTTTCTTCAGCACGTGATACACAGTGATACGAACAGCATCTGTTTTACCGTATCAAGTCTAGCCTGAGTCCTCATACTTTTGAAGTGCATCAAAGTGTTTTTGATGCAGAAAACAGCGTCTTCTCGACATGAACAACACAAACCAAACTCTTCCAGTCTCAGCTACAACTACAGTGTTTGAGGGCGGGGCAAAGAGACGCTGTTCACGGACAGCCAATCAAGATCATAGGCTGGCATTATGCAAATTGGTTGCATTGTTATGTAGGTTTGTAACAGGAAGTGAGACTGGAATTACTGACGACTGGTTTCAGCAGTTCAGAATCCATTCTTTGTTTAAGGCAACACTAACTTTATTTTTGTCGTGCACTTTGACCTTTAAAACTTTTTACGACATTTTATATTCAGTAATACACACTGCATGAAAGGTAATAATTCGAAAAAAAACATAATATTAATAAATTATTGTCTCTGAAAAATGTGTAAACCATTCCATTTCAAAATTCAAAATGGCCTTACACACACACACACACACACACACACACACACACACACACACACACACACACGTTTTACAGAAAATGTAAAAAAATATATGGTTTGTGATTTGGTCGTATATAACGGTCATATATTTTTCCAAAATGTTTCTGTTTCAGAAAAAAAAGAAGGGGATCGTCATGGTTAATTTTTACAATGATTATGTGACCTGCCAAAAGACTGCTAAGATCTCAGATGTGGCTGGTGAGTTACTTTAAACCAACCTCAGCGTCTGCTACCCCTTCATTTAGCACTCCTTAAAGTCCTCCCTGTGGTGTAAATCCAGCTTTTAATGTAGTTTATGTGTCTATGTGGTGTTTTTAATACGCTTTAAGACAAAGCATGTGTAAATTCATAAGTCGACAGCATTGCTGAGTATTTTCTCCTTAAAACTGCAGTGAACCAAAGACAGTCTCAAAAACACGCTTTGAAATCGCTGGTGTTTCTGACGTCACAAACTACCTTGTAACCAATCAGATCAACGTGTGATCGTCAACCAGTGGATCTCTGAGCTGAGTGAGTGAGTGGAGGCGGGGCTCATTTGCATATTCATAGAACCGCGAATACTAAATGAAGCAAGGGCGTCGAGTTACATTCAAGATATTTTAAGGCATGATGACGTTTTTTTTTCAAGGACATTTTTTGGTGATCAAAGATGAGATTTAAGCAATAAAATTATTGACTACAGGGGGACTTTAAGAAAACGAGGCAAGACGTTAATATGTGACTCCACTTCTGTATGTGAAATTCAGATCACTTTGACCATATCAAGAAAGTGGCTGACGCTAGTATCATTGGATTTGGAGGAGATTATGATGGTGTGACAAGGTAAGCATGCTGATTAGTAAAAAGACTGTCTGCTTTCTAATTTAATTGTAATGCAACTTCACGGTAGAAGGCATTGTGGCACATTTCACATTTGTAAAGCATGTGTAGGCTATTGCATGTAATAGAAAATTGCTGTTAATCGTACAAGACAGATGGACAAGTAAACAGGACTGCATAACCATAAATAAATAATGCATTGTTTTTGCACAGGGTGCCAGAAGGTCTAGAGGATGTGTCAAAGTACCCGGACCTGGTGGCTGAACTGCTCAGACGTAACTGGTCAGATGACGAGGTCAGAGATGCTCTGGGACGAAACCTGATACGAGTGTTCCGTGAGGTGGAGGCGGTAAGAGCAAGAGCACATCTGCTTCAAATGCTCAAACTCAGTATAATACCAAATCTACTGCTCACTGAAGTAAAAAAGTAACTTGTGTTTCATTAGGTAAGAGACAGTCTGAATGGACTCAAAGCTGATGATGAACCCATCCCTCTTAAAGAAGTCCAAAACCCCTGCAGGACAGACTATGGCTATTCAGAGAAATCCAGTTCAACATGCACTCAGTCTTTTTATGCACTTGTCTTGGTTCTGACACTGATTATCACATTATTCTAATCGACCCCTTCTGTAGCTCTGTGTTTGGGACTTTTGATAAAGAGTTGGCCTGTAACACACATTTTGTAGAGTTTAGTTGAAAATAAGTGCTTTTAAGAAATGTAGACAAAAATCAAAAAGAAATTTGGCATGCAATTATTTAAAATTTCAGGTGAAATGACCTAGCCTAAATAACTGATTTCTGTCAACGCTTACATAGGAATAAAAGTAAAATGTTTGGACACACCTGTTCTTTGTTAGGCCTAAATTATTTTCCTTAAAAAAATAAAAAAAAATAAAAAAATATATATATAAATAAATTCTTCAGAACTATGAAATAACACAAAGAGAAGTATGGGAATTATGCAATGACTGAAAAATATCAGTATTTAAACAAATGTTTTCTGGCTACTTTGCATTTGGAGTCAACTGGGACAACCTCAAGCAAACTGCAACTCGTATGGTGTCAATGACATCAGTAGCAGCAAAGTCACATTGGATGCTTGTTAAAAATGTAGTAGTCAGTGGTTAAACTGGCTTTTATAGGGAGGGGGAGCCCTTATTTACGGTGAATGGCCGTCATTCAAAATCGCGCCGTAAAATGACTTGTGAATGTGTTTTTACACCAAAGGGGCTCTTTTCCCCAGTATTAATGTGTAAGGTAGGGAGTAGTAATTTAGACAAAGAGAAATACTTTACAATTCACTTACTTTATTATTATTTTTTACCTTTAATGTTAACAGGCAGGAAACGGATTTCACCCTCGGAAAATGTATGAAATTGAACATGTTTAAAAATTTTGTTTGGCAAATATGTAAACATCTTTTTAAACCTGAAAATGATGTTGATTTAAGAGAATCAGGACCAATTTCTTTTTTAATCTCTTTCCAATTTCTTTTATGGTATGTTTGATTTAATCACAACGACACCTGCGCAGGGTTTTATAAATAAGAAGGTCCCAAAAATGAAAATTTTGATTTTCCTGATCTTGACGTGCATTTTAAGGTTTTTTGAAGGCCCAAAAAAATGGACAACGGTAGCTTTAAAAGCATGTCAGAGGTCAGTAGCATTAAGTATTTTATCAGATGACAGATTCTTAAGCATGAGAATCAGTTTAAATGTCACAATGAATGATCCACACAAAAAAATGGAAATGCAGAATGTTTATGCTTATTGTTGACAATACACAATCACATATTCGAAATGGGAATGGCCTTAAATAAGAAATGATTCAAGGATTATTTTGCAATTTACATAGATGTTACATTTCAAACAAACGCCAATGCAATCAATCTGTGTCCAGAGGCATATGAGCAATTATTATGAGCATCAAATATCAGTTTCAGCTACTTTTTCTTTCCTAAATAAATCAATATTTTTGGACTAATCTGTTAATTTAATCAATGGTTCAATTTCTCACTCATAAAGACAGTCACTTGTCGCCGCCTTCTGGCTTAATGATGCAAGTTGCACAAACACAAACAAGTGGAGTGATACAAACAGTGAAAAGTCCCAGTGCTGATACTGGGGAAATATCCCAACACATTCGAGGTAACGTTATACAAATATATTTATACAATAATAATGGCAATATATTTAATAGGGTGCTTGTGTTGTTAAATTGAGCTTATAGTATCCACTGTCTTTGATCAAACAGAATATTTCTGTCGGTCATTTAAAACTTCTGTCGAAAAACAGCTGTTTAGTTTAGCGACTTGCATCTTATCTCGCAGTCACTGTATGATCGTTAAAGGGATACTCCACTTTTTTTGGAAATAGGCTCATTTTACAACTCCCCCAGAGTTAAACAGTTGAGTCTTAGCGTTTTCGAATCCATTCAGCCGATCTCCGGGTCTGGCGGTACCACTTTTAGCATAGCTTAGCATAGATCATTGAATCGGCCAAGACAATTAGCATCTCTCTCAAAAAAATGACCAGAGAGTTTCGATATTTTTCCTATTTAAAACTTGACTCTTCTGTAGTTACATCGTGTACTAAGACCGACGGAAAATGAAAAGTTGCGATTTTCTAGGCTGATATGGCTAGGAACTATACTCTCATTCCTGCGTAATAATCAAGAAACTTTGCTGCCGTACCATGAGTCCAGCAGGCGTAATGATATGACGCAGCGCCTGAAAATAGTCCCCAGCTCGGTAACTTCCAACGTGACCGGGACTAAGTTTGTCTAACCTATTAGACCTATTTTCAGGCGCTGTGTCATATCATTCATTACGCCTGCTGGACTCATGGTACGGCAGCAAAGTTCCTTGATTATTACGCAGATTATTAGGCAATTATTTCATAACTTTCATTATATACGCTCAACAAAATGATATATTTGGTGCTGAAGGAGGATAATAATATTCATCTGCACAGTCATGCACAGCCAAAGCACAAGCAAAACAATTTAGCTTTTTAACCGCTAGAGAGCCAAACATTACATAGTGTAGGCTACCTTTAATACTCCGGACACACACCATTGAATCCTTTAAGGGAAAAAAGCTAAATACAGGCAGGACCAAGAATGTAAAGTTTTTCAGTTAATAAAGGTCACTTGGATTTCAGTCTGCTCCTCACACAGATTAATTGAATGACTTCAAAGACTGTAGTACACTGCTGATGTACAGTATATTGCAGTAGTTGTTGTGTGTTGACAACAACCAGAGTGTGTCAGTCTTGTACTGACTGTAAAAATCCCAAGCCAAAAGCTCCACTTAGTGGACACACAGTTGAACATCATGAGAGATTAAAGACACTGCTTACATAACAACACAACTCTCTACTCTTTCTGTAAACAGTAGCAGAGCTGATTATTATTTTGATTACCTGCTATTATCAAATTCCAGTCATTATAATAACATAAACATAATAGTCCTCAGCAAAGAAATTATTGGATGAGATGTGCATAGGTGTCATTGAATGTTGCAACTATAAATAAATAAATAAATAAACATATGCATGCATACATAGATATAATCAACTCAAAATATAAAGTTTTACCTAAACAATTACTGTATTAAAACAAAATCAACCAAAAACAGCTATTAAATCAACTGCCATTAATACAATTACACTGTAACTCAGAAACGTGATTAATAAGCTATACATTTTAAAGATAGTGAGGTTACAAAATAAGAACTGCATGCACTATATAGAAATGTTTTGTCAGGTAACCCAAAATGAACTGGTTTTATTGAAGTAAAAATAGTACTGACAGAATATACTTCATTAGGTTACACCAGCAAAAGTCATTTGTACGAGTCAGATCAGGTAACAGTAGCAGAGAAGGGAAACCACTGCATTTGTAGGTCACCAGTTGCTTGTAGCAACCATTCTTGAAGTCAGATAATGCACTTTTAATAATTATCTGAAATTTCATCTCTCACCCTGTTTATACAATAATTATATTATCCCATGATAAGCAGCAAAAGCCTTTATTCTGTCTTTTGGTTTGTTGGAAACTTCAGTCGCTGTGTCTCTTTCAGGTATTTCTTTTCAGAGTAGCACCAAAATCAAATTTCCTTCTTCAGAAACATGATACATATGGAGCCATAGAGTGAGAAATCCTGGACTGGACTCACACCGGATGATCAGGGTTCAACAGGGATTTGCTTACACTTACACACTTCTGCCATCTTGCTGTTTGGGAGAGGTTTAGCATTTTCTTATGCTTGTCAAAGAAACTATCACTATTACTGAAGTAACTATATGTAAGTTACAGACATGAATTACATCCTAGCTCAGATCATGCAGCTTGTTGAGGAGACAGCTGTTATTACATCTGGCAGATGATGAAACACACACAAATACTATAATCACAGGAGGGAACCCTTGTGGAAAAGTGCACTTTTACAAAGAGTACTTATAATGGAAATAATACATACTTTAAAACAACTGATTTTTTTGTGTGCATTTTAAACGTATGTTATTTGCAAGTGAATGAAAATGTATCATAGTTTGAATTTATATTAAATGCAATTAGTAAATTGTTATCTCATTATTATTATAATATTTGCATGTAGTTAAAAAAATATATACTTTTAAGTGCTAAAGTACTTACAAATTAAGCACACTGGACCAGTAAACAACAACCACCCATGAACAGCTTAACAATGCCCTATATGTCAATCATCAAGAACATCTTTGCAACCAGGAACACATTAATAACACCCAAGACAGAGCTTTACACAACCATATGTTTTCTTCACCAACTGTGAATCATGTGAATAAACATGAGTTTTTTTATTTTTTGTATTTCAGAAAGGACCAGGAAAGCAAGAACACAATGCTGAATGTAAGGTATCCCTGATGCCAAAGCACTTAATAAGGTTCTCCTGTTTCTCCCTGTTCATCTAATTACACGTAACCTGAGAGCTTCTGGTTTAAGAACAGGTAGAACATGACAAACAAACTTGATTACAGAAGAGTAAAGACATCTTCTAAACACCAACTGTTCACCAAATCTCCCCTGATAGCAAGCTGTGGGTCGTCCCTCGTTCAGCTGTCCCAGCATGCTCAGCATCATCTGTCTACAGGAGATTACAGTTAAGCCCTGATATTCATTAATCTGTGGATCAAGAGCTGCAGAGTCACAATCTACATATTTTCACTAAAGCAATAAATCATATAAGCTCTTACATTATGGTTTCATGCATGTTTTAGATATTTTGCATCATGTTGTGCCTAAGAACGCCCCTTTTATTGATGGTATAAAAAATACACTGTTCAATAACTTAAGTTATTAATAATAATTTTTCTGCAAAGTAATATTTCGGATTAAATTTCAGGATGTATTATGATGTAGTAATCCAGCAAGTGAATTAGTATTTAATGGCGCCATATTAAATGTTTACACAAATGAAACCTTTTACGCATGTTTTTTTACTATGTGTTGTGAAGAAAGAACGCGTTCGCGTGCGCGCGCACTGGTGTTTAATATGGGGAAAGCAGAGGGATAAACAACAGCGGGCCTTCGGAGGACAGCGGTGTTAGATAATAGGTTTTATATATTTAATGTTTATGAGACAGACAGATTATTCCTGTCCATCTGACCAGACAGACGCATGAAGAGCTCATACTGCAGCAAACTTACTAAAATGGGACGAGCAACTTCATCCTGTCGACTTTTTAAACTTGGATTATTCACTTTCCTAGATGATGATAACATATGTGAATAATATTGTGACAGATGATGAGTAAATCTTTTAGGATGACTGAACCCTTAACATTTTATTCAAAGCAGGTAAGTTTTTGTTTTTATAGCCTATCATCAAATGGTTTGCATTGGCAGACAGATCAACACTGTGGTAGCATAAAAGTTATTTATTGCTGTAGTGAATGTGCTGTAGTTTGTATGGGTTGTGATGGATTGTATGGGTTGTATGTTGTTCAATGTCTTTTTTCTTTTTTTTTTTTAAATTGGACTTTGAGTCTGTAATAAAGTTTGATATATGATATGATATGTTGATGAGGCTGTATCTTAGTAAGTGCCATGCACATTGTAATAAAAGAAAAAGAAAAGAAAAAGAAGGATAATTAAAAAAAACAATTCTGTCATCATTAATTCATCATCGCCTCGTTCCAAACCCGTAAGAATCTTTGAAACACAAATTACGCTATTTTTTTATGAAACCTGAGAGGTTTCTGTCCAGGAAACCAAAGCTGCAAATATCCAAAAAGGTTATAGCCTAATGCATTGTTAAACGAATCTGTATAAATCGAGCGGTTTAATCCAAGTCTTGTGAAGAGATATGTTTGATTTAAATGATGAACAAATATAATTTAGGCTTTTATTCACATATAAACACACATACATAGAGCACATCACACACTGTAAACAGCAGCTAGTGAGTGCACTAAAACCAACCAGGTTTGTTCTAGAATGTGAGTCATGAACGAGCTTCAGTTACCAAATGGCGTTTCCTCTAAGGAGGCAAGGGGAGGCAGTACCTCCTAAAAGAATAGGATGAGAAAATAATCCATATTACAAAGGTAAAACAATGCAAATATTTTAAAATGTGGCATTAAAAAGTGTATAAATCGCTGTTTTTTTTCTCTAAAGTGACACCAGCAGGTAAAGTTACAGCAGCAAGTTGTTGTTAAAGGTACCCCTCTGGGTGCGGTGGGTTTAGAGGGGGGTAATTGAGAATGAATGGGGGAGAGTCACGTGACAGGAGGCAATGCCTCCATCGCAGGGCTGGACTGGCCATCGGTCATACCGGGCACTTTCCTGGTGGGCCGACGTGCTTTTTGGGCCGATACATCTCATACTCATACATACTTTTTATTTATTTATTTTTCTTTTATTTTTTAACGGCCCATAAAATGTGTACATCGGCGGCCCATTCGTTTTGTTTTGTTTTGCTTAATTGGCGGCGCTGGGTTTGTGCCGGTGTAATGCATTGGTCAAAAAAAGTCAGCGTTAGTTTTTTTTTTCTGACAGACCGGCCCATGAAACATGTAGATCAGCGGCCCATTGGTTATTTTCTTGATTGACACTGGGCTGGCCCAATCACAACTTTAAACGAGTGAGCGAGCGTGCAGCAGTGTCAGTGTGTATCTGTCAAAATAGTCAGCGAGATGGAGAAGAAACGCAAGGATTGTGCAGAGAAATAGTGTGAAAAAATAGAAACAGGCCCTTAAAGCAGACACTGTAAACTGTGTCAAAATATATGTTTTCTGCCCTTCATCAGCTCCTGTGATGATGATGATAGTGAGGAGGATCAGGAGAGAGATGTAGAGCCTGCGGTAAGCAGAACTACTTTCAAAACACTTAGGCTATGTCATGAGTGTAGGAACCCATAACCCAGTTACAGATTATTTCCACATCTGCATAGTTGACGATTACCGAAATTTAATGAGAGGCGTTTGTAAACCATGTTTTCCGCCAAAATAAAAGCTTGATGCAGTTTGCGTCAAAATAAAAGATCATGTGCTTATCTCTTTCAAGTATAGAAATTGGTCCAAAACTAATTAAGTTTCCTTTATTTTTTAGTGCATTTGTTTTACAAAATATGGCTATTACTGTCATAGGATTAATATTATAACTATTATTATGTAGTGTAATGTAAATAAACACTGTTACTAAACAAGGTTTGAATTTTTCTTTGTTTAATTTGCACACTGAATATGGGTTGGAGCTTTTAATTTTGAACTCTCAAAGTGCACCAGATTGATGAATTGGACCCCCCTAGAAGGACAGAGGTCCACCCACCACAGTTTTACCAAAAATCCTGTAAGAAATACTGGTATTGCTATGCCAATGCAGCTTATTGCTTGTTTTAGGATTCTTCACTGTGGAGTATAGTTCAACTGTATTAATAAATGTCAATTTTTTACTTATTTCATCTGTTAACTCTCACTTGTTCCTATACTCACTCATTACCTGGCATTAGTGGTTTTAAGGAATAGGAGATGGTATGCATATTTTTAAGGGCGTGCAAAGATGGGTGGTGTTTATGATCATATAGTGGGCCAGTCTGGGCCAAAATGCCCGAGCCGATTTTTTGTCCCAGTCCAGCCCTGCTCCATCGCGCAGTGATTGGATAAACTGGATATGATTGGTTCGTGGGATAAATCCCGCCTATTGTTTTTCGTGTGCGTTCCGAGGCGTCAATGGGAAGACTCAGCCTTATGTCACTGCTGCATCAAAATCAAACTTGAAATGGTCTGAAAATATGATGAATCTGGGTTTAAAAAAAATGAAAAATCAGCTTGGTGAAATTAAAGTTACATCTTTGTGTATGTGACCAGTTTTTACAAGCTTTATGACTACTGAAAATAAGTTAAAAGGAACAGCTGAACATCAGATCACAAATAAAATATATTGTTTAAATTGTTACTGCCTTCAGTTATTATTTTGGAATAAAAACACTAATTTGATGAGATTTATACTTGGTTTTAATAAATAGAACAATACAAAAAAATATACAAAAAATATAATTGTGTTTATGTTTATTTAAGCAGGAAAATGTTTAATTGGGACATGAATTTACATTTGATTTATTAAACCTGAAGACTTTGCAGCCTCATTTCAGAACACTGATGTCTGTGAATGTGTGTCGATTAGTGTTTAGATGTAGGGTAAATTAAAGCGGTTCATCATATAAAGCGATGGTATCTCTTCACAAGACTAAAGACTTAATAAATCACTTGAAGGTTTCGTTTTAAGACAACCTTTATAACCTTTTTGGATCTTTTTAGTTTTGGTTACCTTTCAATGAAGGGACAGAAACCTCTCAGATTTCATTAAAAATATCTTAATTTGTGTTTCGAACCAATTGTATGTGTTTGGAATGACATGATTGTGTGCAAATGTTGACAGAATTCATTTTTGGGTGAACTAACCCTTTAAAATTCTAATTAATATAAGTCAGTTTAGACCTATTCACATCACCACGAATATTCATTTGTATTGAAACAATTCGTCCTGCATGTTGATATTGTTGATGCTAGTGTTGCAATAAAATAAAACTCTTTTTGTTTACAGTGCTCCAGTGCTTAAGCTACACATACTACTTTCAAAATCACTGCCATGCCCAAATGCCACCATGCCAATCATCAGCAATGCCAACCATGACTTCAGCAATCTCTCAGTCAGCACAGATGACAGCAGCCTCGACCTGTTTTTCACAGAAATCCCAGAGACGGAAACCATCAAAGGTGTGTATTTCCAACGAGCCCAGCGACTCCACGGCATCTCGAGAGACGTGGACCACAGCAGACTAGCGCTCATCAACGTGGGAGGGGATCGCTACACGTTTCCCTGGAGCACGCTGGACGAGTTCCCGTTGTCTCGTTTGGGACAGCTTCGTCAGTGCAGGAGCCCGGATGAAATCGCCCAGCTCTGTGACGACTACGACGAGACCCGGCGAGAGTTTTTCTTCGACCGCAGCTCGGTGGCCTTCAGGATCATCTTTAACTTCCTCGCTGCGGGGAAACTGAGGCTTCTTCGACAGGTGTGCGCCGTGTCACTATCTGATGAACTCACCTATTGGGGCATCGACCCGGTTCACATGGAGCGCTGCTGCCGACGCAAGATGTTGTCCTCTGTGGAAGAAGTGGGAGAGAAGAAGAAGAAGGAGGACGAGAGGAGGCAGAGGAGACTCGCTCTTCAGAGGCCTGTAGCTCGAGAGACGGGCTACGTCGGGCTCATGAACCGGTTGCAGGAGATAGTGGAAAACCCTCATTCTGGCTGGCCTGGGAAGATCTTTGCATGCTTCTCCATTGTCATGATTGCAGTGACCGTTATCAGCTTGTGTATCAGCACCATTCCTGATCACGATGACAGGGTTAGTGCATGACATCCCTCTTTTTATATCCATTGTGTTTTATCTACAGTAGTCAACATTTGAAGTGGATCAAAAAAGTTCATCAAAGTTGTCCTAAGACAAGAACGGGTATTGATTTATTTAAAATTGGGTTGAATGAATAATTCAATGACTCACTCATAAACACTTCAATTGTTTCATTACTGGATGAATCAGCGTTTTTGAACGAATCTCTTGAATGAATGATTCAATGACCAATACATTTTTTAACAGTCACTTGTCGCCACCTACTGGTGTAACGATGTAATTGATCAAAATAAAAAAATGCATGTTACTTTTTTTTTTTTACTAAATTGTTACTTTCAAAAGGTGATTTACTCAATTTTCAATCAGTTTTTATATCCGAACTATAAACTTTTATCCCAGTTCTTCTGAGATAATTTGAATTACTGTAACACAGAAATATTGATACTGGTGGTAATACTTTGGTGATAACTAAGTGAATATTTAACTACTGTAATAGTAATTTCTCTCTAGAAGTAACATCAAAAGTGGAGAACATGGGTCAAAAACATACATTTACACACACACACCACCGACCACAACTTTCCGACATCTTTATTTTCTTAGCTCAACTGTCATAGAATGGAAAGCACAGCTCTTTTTTTATGTAACCCTAATATTATATGGTGTCATGTTTATCAAAATAAAAAAATATAGACCCACCGTATTGGTGTTTAAATACTATAGGTGTCACGATCACCAGTTAATCACCGATCACCTATCACCTGCACATCATCAATCACCATGGACACTAATGATCTAATGATAAGTTCTTGTTTAATAAACCTTGATATCGTCTTCAGTAAATTTTGAGTGTTACAGAATACTGAACCAAAAAAGAGAAAACATAATGGACGTTCTCCTCACCCCTTCTGATTCCGTCACTCGACTGGTGACCTGCTTCCAGGAGGGCCGCCAGATCGAGGAATATGTTGCCGAATTCCTGGAGCTTTCTCATGGGGCAAGCTGGGCAGATGACACCCTAAAAACTGTCTTCTGGCACGGATGATCATCTACACCAGCAAGCTCCAGCATCATTGATCCTGGGTACATCTGAACTATACCTGGGTCATGTGCTGTGGTTGAGCGGTTCAGCCTTCACTGTGGGTGAGGCTGACTCTGACATCACTGCTCAACCACCGTCACCAGCCTTCATCGCCACACGTCCCGCCGAGACCACCTGTTGAGAGTCTCGTCCTGCCGAGACCACCCTTCCGGAGCTTCCTCACGTCATGCCTGAGCTCCTTCACGTCATGCCTGACTAGCCTGAGCCTGTTCCTCAAGTCATACCTGCCTATAAGACCTCGTCTCCGGCCAAGATAGCCGCCTTACCACCCGAGCACTCGGCGAAGATGGCCTGGGCTCGTCGGCTATCCGGCTCCACCCTGGTTTCCTCTCCCACCTGCTCCACCCCGTCAGTCGCCCCCCCTGGAGTCGTCAGCCCTGCCTCCACCATGGCTCCTCCCTCCGTTGTCTCCACCCTGGTCGCATGCACCGTCTGCTCTGCGCTGTTCCCTCCTGCCTTCTGTCTGCCCTTCACCTGCTCTTCGTCCTCCTCCTGAGCCTCCTCCCTCCCTCCCTCCCTCCCTCCCAATATTTGACTAATATTGCATCTAATCCACTTCATCTGTGATAAAGCACGCAAACAGCATAAAAGCTGAAAAATGTTCGACTGAACGTCTCCGTTTGTAACTACTCCCCGATTACAGGTCTCGCCAATCGATTAACATCCAGCCAAAGTCAAACACATATTTTATCTCAGTACTTTCACCTGCTTTCAAACACTTTTGCTTCCGTATCTGAAAACATTTGGTTTTGCATAATGATGTATGGTCTCCACAATTCTAGGTGTTAAAAATGGTAAAAATGCATATCGGTAAGCGCAACATAATCAGAGCAGTCTTTCATTACATGTTTCCTTTAATAAAGTACATTGTTACAATTTCGTCACACATTTTGTAGACCATGCAGTCTGCTTTAGTAATATGTTTAAAATTGAACAGTCATCTGATTTCTGCTTATTGTTCTCTTCTAGGGCGAATGCTCAGAAAAGTGTCGCAACATATTCATCGTGGAAACGGTGTGCGTGGCCTGGTTCTCCATGGAGTTTCTGTTGCGTTTGCTTCATGCTCAACGCAAACTGCAGTTTGTTCGAAACCCACTGAATATCATAGATGTCATAGCCATCCTACCATACTACATCTCTCTGGTTGTGGATAGCGAAGACGAATCTGAAGAAGCCGAGCTTCATGGTAGCGCTGGTGCAAGTCGTGGATATTTAGATAAGCTGGGTTTGATTCTGCGGGTCATGCGTGCCCTGCGGATCCTGTATGTGATGCGACTGGCTCGACACTCGCTGGGTCTTCAAACGCTGGGAATCACGATGCAGCGAAGCATTCGAGAGTTTGGACTCCTACTTCTCTTCCTCTGCGTAGCTGTGGCTTTATTCTCACCTCTTGTTCACTTGGCAGAGAAGGAATTCACTAAGGGAAAAACCACCGGCCCTCACAGCTTTAGCAGTATTCCTTCTTCCTATTGGTGGGCTATTATATCAATGACGACAGTCGGTTATGGTGACATGGTCCCGCACAGTATACCTGGCCAGGTTGTGGCCTTTAGCAGCATATTGAGTGGTATTCTCATAATGGCTTTTCCAGCTACATCTATCTTCCATGTGTTTTCTCGTTCATATCACGAGCTGAAACGTGATCGTGAAATGATTTATAAAGAAGAGCGAGTGGCCATCCTGGATGCCAGTGCTAAAGAAGACGCCCAGAGATTGTTGGAAAGACGCTCTTTTATATCGGCCAATGAGCAATGACACAACTGCTACTGCATGCTGCAATGACATCTGATCCATTGGTGCATATCTCTGTATTCTTATTTTCTTCATGTGATTCTAACCCCCGGTTTCACAGACGAGGCTTAAAGGATTATTTGATTTCAGAATGAAAATTTCCTGATAATTTACTCACCCCCACATCATCCAAGATGTTCATGTCTTTCTTTCTTCAGTCAAAAAGAAATTAAGGTTTTTGAGGAAAACATTCCAGGATTTTTCTCCATATAGTGACTTCAATGGGGTCCAACGGTTTGAAGACGAGCATTTGTGGTTAAAAAGTATATAAATGTTTATTTTTTTTAAAAATGTCCGCTGGTTTGTCTAGATAAGACTCTTATTCCTCGGCTGGATCGTGTCGAGACTTTGAAGCTGCACTGAAACTCAGATTTGGACCTTCAACCCGTTGGACCCCATTGAAGTCACTATATGGTGAAAAATCCTGGAATGTTTTCCTCAGAAACCTTAATTTCTTTTCGACTGAAGAAAGAAAGACATGAACATCTTGGATGACATGGGGGTGAGCAAATTATCAGGAAATTTTAATTCTGAAGTGAAATAATCCTTTAAGACTAGTTCCAGACTAAAAAGCATGTTTGAGCTGTTTTAACTGAAAGCAACTTGCACTGGCATATCTTTAAAGGGAATTATGCTAAATTCAGTGTGTGTTCACAATCACTCTATAATGGTAAAAATCCACCCACTCCTTTTTTTTAATCCCCATAAATCATAAGCAGTGTCTCAGAACAAGTAATTTGCAGATTGTAGCTTTTGTGACATCACATTGCACAGGCCCCGCCCACGACTGCTGATGGGCTCCGCTCTATTAGCTTAGACTCCGCCTTGAATGAGCTGTACACAGTCCGCCATGTTTATCTCCTCCCCGGAGCATTTAACAAGCAGCATTCAAGTAATACAATTATTCTTATTAAAGCTACTAAAGTTATTCAATCATGAGCAGTGATTTATTTTCTGTTCTTCTTTAAACAGCATATATAGCAATAGGTACTGTATATTACGCTGCTTTCACTTTAATACTCAGATTTAATATACACATGCGATTTCTATACTTGCTGTTTACGTTCACAGACATAACCAACTGTTTACGTAAACTGCAATGTCACGTGAGCGCGACCATGATAGAGATGATAATAAAAACCAAACAGATGTTTTGATAGTTTTTGGCAGAGTATTGGAGGTCACTAGCTGAAAAGGCTCCGCCCTCTTCTGGAAAGAGGGGCGGGGAGCAGCATCTCATATGCATTTAAAGATACATGCACAAGAACAGCATGTTTATCTTATCACTCAAAAATTTACAACATGGAATAATAAATGATATGTGAGGTATTTTGAGCTGAAACTTCACAGACACATTCTGGGGACACCTGAGACTTGTAAACATCTTGTAAAAAGGGGCATAATAGGTTCCCTTTAAAATATGTCAAAGCCATTGTTTTGTCTGAAGATGCACACCAGTAATGTTTTTGTTTTTTTCTAAGGCATGTGTATAAAAGATTCTTAAATATCCTAATTGAACAAAGGCCTAATCCTGGCTTAATCTAAGCCCTGTTTGTGAAACCAAGTCTAAATCTGTTGGAATGCGATTTGTGTAATAAATCAATAAAAGAAGTATCTGTATTATTAAAACTGAATTGGTTCTTTCACAATATACTGAAGTTTTGCATATTGATGTGTTCCTTTGTCCTTAAACACAGAAATGTGAATGAAAGTATTTGTATATTTGTGTGTGTTTTTAATACATTTATATTGTGATTCAAATAATTCATTTAGGCCACAAGTTACAGCCTTTTAGTTTCCTTCAACCTGTTGGTATTTATGGTTGGTTGTTTGCATTCGATCTTCTTTTTGAACTGAATGGTGTGTGGAAAACACTTGAGTTTTGTCTCACAGTGTAGAATACAATTGATTGCTTTAAAAAACAGGGAAAACTACTTTTAAACAGGAAATGAGGGAATAATTACGTAAATGTTTCCAGCGGGTCTATTCGCACGGAATTAGTATTACCTGAGGTAATTTTTCTGGACCTTTTTACTGAAGGTAAAAGTCCCTGTAAGACTGGAGAAACTGGAAAAACTGGAAGAGAGAGCCAGTCTCTGAGAAAAAAGGAAATTAACATTTGAACTCTCTCTTGAGAAAGAGATTTGCTCTAAGGGCAATCAACTCAGTATTGCATTAATTTACATTACTTTCCCTTCCCCATCTCATCTCTCTCTCATGCTGAGATCACCTGAAATTCACCCAAAAATCTATATGGTTTAAATTGAACAATTATCATACAACGCATCTTACGCAATACATGTTTGGCCTCATTTGAAATGTCTCAGTGCGAGAGGTACAGAGGTCTCATTCCCAAAGATGTAAACCAAAAGGTAACAAAGTTTTTAAGAGTTTAGAGATATCTTGCACACAGAGGAGGGTGTGTCTTCTGGGCAAATGGCATCCTGCCCTCAAAAGGTATAAACTCTGAATGCAAATTCCCATTGTTAGCTCATGTTTCCATGTGAAAGAAGTATCTGCCCTGGTCTGTGTACATAAAGAAATGCCACAAGAGACTTGGGGCGATTTGTAGTTGAAATCAGCCCATAATGCTGGATGTCTTCAGATATTCAGCATTATGTATTTTTCTAATGTCAGGTTTGCATCTTTTCTCTTTATTCCAGAGCATTTGATGTTTTGTATTTATTATCTTTGAACTGATTACATAATTGGCATGATACATTTACCTGACATAATAAATTGTTACATTTGGATTTATTCTGACTTACTCTGAATTTATTTATGTTCCCGCAAATCTGCGTCAGATTAGTGACAAGACTAGAGTCCAGTTTTGAGTGGAGCATTGGGCACACCAACTGCAATTTTAGCATTCAGGCTAATATTTGGCACTAATCCAAGTGTACCTGGTTTGTAAAGACAAAAAGGGAATTTCCGTTTAGGACAGCAAAATGTTGCTCGACCAACCTAAACAGGGTGAGTCTTACCTCTGTTTAATTTAATGTTAAAGGACAACTCCAGTGAAAAATGAACCTTGGGGTAATTAACACATGGTTACCGAGTCGATCGTTCCCTGGGGTGCGTTTTCATGAAAATCGAATATAAAGTGTTTTATCTCTAAAAACAGATTAGCTCATAACACTAGTATATAGTATGGAGGGATTATTGGGTCAGATTTAAAACTAAAAGTCTAAAACTAAAAGTCTTAAACAAAAACTAAAAGTCTAATTTGAAAATGAATTTGGTATTTAGGATTGGGCATTTGGTATTTAGGATAGGGTATTTGGTATTTAGGATTGGACATGTGGTCATTTAGGATTTAGGATTGGGAATTTGGTATTTAGGATTGGGCATTTAATCATTTAGGATTGGGAATTTGGGGATTTAGGATTGGGCATTTGAGGATTGAGGAGTGTATGCAAATAAGGAGGCGTGGCCCATATACTGGAGGCTGGGTTTGAAATGGCTGGTGCGCAGAGGCACCTTATGGACAGCAGAGGGAGCTCCCAGTGCTAAGGAGCACTGTAATGACACCAAACAGAGCGAGTGAGCAGGGCTGGAGCGAGGACTGTACTTTACAATGTGATAACTTCAACTTAATGACAGCGTTGTAACATTTATGTGGACTCACACACAAAGTAACCAGTGAAAGGAGTGCTATCGGTCTGACAACGAGAATAACTAATATTATTATTAATAGTGAGTGCGCGCGCGCGGCCGGGGCTCTCTCTCTCTGCCCTGTCAAGCGCGCCCTTGTTAAACTGACATGCAAATGATAAACTTTCACTATATGATGGTTAAACTGTGCAATTAATCCGATAATGATAGGAACCACCTGTTTAAGCATAAGTTGTAATAGACAGCACAAAGGTATAGTAATAAAGAAGCTGCTTGTCTCTTGCCACGGCTTTCACAATATCACTGTGTACTGTTACAATAGATCTGCGCGCGCGCACTCACTATCAACAACCGTTGTCATTGTCAACAAGCGTCAACAAGTTTCCCCGTACTTTTTGACAAGCGTCCTCCTTGACAGGGCGGCCAGAGCTTCTTTGCAGCTCAAGTCGGCGGCGTTGTGAACGTACAGTTACTGTTTCCTAACCTTGTTTTTTCTGATGCGTTGCATATTTTTTACTTGGCTTGGTTGAATTCCAATGTAGCTAGAATGCGGTCTGTTATTTCTTGATAACAGACCGCTGCGTAGTATAACACACCGTTAGATTTCACAAACATAATTCCTATCGACCAGCTCAAGTAGCAGGGCGTTCGTGGCTCGATTAATCAAGTCTGTTTTCCAAGATGCCCGCTGCCTGTAAACGCGTAATGTACTGTCTTTATAAAGTATCTTCTTATTAAACTGTCTGTACACTTACATCGCTCTCAATGCTTCGGTTTGCATGTAGGGACCCTCATTATGCTACCGTGTTAGTGTGAGGCTATTTTGAGCCTTGTTAGTGGTATTAACTTGCGATTTGTTTTTACTTACTCTGTGCCCCATATACTACACTGTAAAACCAAACAGTACAACTTTGATAAATAAAATGGGTTGTAATTACTCAAAAAAAATCAAAAGTTCATTCGCCTTTATTTTTCTGTGTAATTAGAACAAAAGTGAAATTTTAAGTATACAGCACTCAAATGCTTTTATTTGTTTTTGTCAGTGCACTCAAATAGTTTTACTATAATCCTGTATGACGTCACGTACGTGCGTACGTGCTCCTCCTCCATCTAGCGGTTGCAAGTTCAAGACACGCCATGTTTTTCTTGCTCGCCTCGGATTAAAATAAGTTTGGAGGGTTGGTGTCATACCGACGGTGGAGGCAGGTGGAGGTTGTTTGTTGAGCGAGGTTCGCTTGTTATACGCGAGAGGAAAGTTGAAGAAGCGATGATTAAAGTTCTTCGAGTTTCTGTCACCTAATGAAGAGAAGACAAGGAATTTTATTGGAAGAAATGGGGAAACGTGACCAGGGGCGTTTCTAGGTTTTAAAAACATCAGGGGCTGAGCCCGAAACGTCAGGGGCTAGGGTGGGTAACAAGATAACATGATTCGATACAGAGAATAATGTATATTGTAGGCCTATATGCAGGGGGGGCAGACTGGTTAAAAAATTCAGTCCTGGCACTGTGGCCACACCAGGCCATACTACCACAGACACACACATTCAAATGTGAGGTAGTTAGGGGGGTTGGGGGGCATGCTCCCCCGAGAAAAATTTTATTTCTCAGACTTACATATGTACATTTTAAGGTGTTTGATGGCCAACATTTTTTGATAACAATAGCTTTTAAAGCATGTCAGTCGGCAGTAGCATAAATTATTTGTCAAGCAGATAACAGATTCTTAAACATGAGAATGAGGATAAATGTTGAAATGAATGATCCACACTAGAAAATGGAAATGCAGAATGTTTCTGCTTATTGTTGACAATACACAACCACATATTCCAAACAGGAATGGCCTTAAATGAGAAATCTTTCAAGGATTATTTTGCATAGATGTAAACTTTTTAGCATTAAAGATTGGTTTCAGCAACTTGTTTCTTTCTTGAGTTAATCAATGATTTTGGCACTATTAAATCAGTTCAATTAAATTTCAATTGTTCACTCATAAAGACAGTCACTTGTCACCATTACTGGCCTAATGATGCAAGTTGTGCAAACACAGACAAGCGGAGTGATAGAAACTGTGAAAAGGCTGATGCTGGTGAAATATTCGAACACATTCGAGGACCTTATATATAGGCTACATATCAGAGTTAGGAATACATTGTAATAATGTTAATCAAGCAGACTAAATCACACGACTGTGCAGCAATATTTAAGCACATTATACAAAGGAAATAATACAGATCTAGACAAATTGGGTGGCTTATAGTTAAAAGAATGTCATGAACGATCATTTAGGCTAGATGTAGGCCTATTTTTCACATTTTTGGTCACAAAATATTTAGTTAGTTTTGATGACTTTGCAATATTGATAAAATAATGAAAATTGAGTAGGGCTACGCCAAAATGTGTAACATTTAGCCTACAAAGGAATACAAAAGCCCCGACATAGAGTTTTGACGCAGCTTTAATCTCCCTTTTGGTTATTTCAATACTTAATTGACGACAGAACACGACGTTACATGCTAGTTTATTTTGCGTGATACAGGGCGCGCCGCATTTGCGCGTGATTGAGCCGCGAGCAAACGGCTGGCACGACGTAAGTAAGTTCGTTTTTCTGAGTTTTACTGACATATAGCCTGACAACATCTGGTGTGACTGAAGACTGTGCGGCGGTGCTGACTGCGTTATTTTTTTGAAACCGGTGCGGCGCGCGCGCCCCCGAAGTTCATCCGTGAGAAACTTGAAACCGGTGCTTGAACTTGAATTCAGGTGACTCATTAACACTCACGCTACTGTCCACGCCCTGCTCTCACGGCTCGTGGACTCGTGCTGCTTGCCACTTTGCCTAATAATAATTATCAATAAATTAATTTTTTTGAGATCCGGGGCTATAAAAAAAACATCCGGGGCTGAAGCCCCGGAGGCCCATGTCTAACGACGCGCCTGAACGTGACAAAGGGGTGACAACGATGTCGGGTAGGCAAAGCTGTGCTGGAAATGGGCCAGAATGGGCTAACTCGGATGACATTGAGAATGAAGATCATATGGAGTTTAGTCAGGAGACAGATAGAATAAGAGAGAAACGGGGTGGTGAGAGTGGAAAAGCGGGGTCAAAGAAATTCAAAGGGATGATGACTAAAGTTGATGGAAAGGATGATAATTTGAAGATAGATGATGAGTGCAAAGTAATACTTAGATTTGGGGAAGAAAATGGAGTGCTTGGTATGAATCCAGTGAAGTTGACTACGATTTTAAAAAACCAAGTGGGAGATGTCAAAATGGCCAAAGTTTTGAGGGATGGAAACCTTTTAATAATATGCAAAAATGAAGATCAAAGAGAAAGGGCCTGTAGAATGAAGGAGATAGGAAGGTATAAAGTAAGTAGTGTTAGTCGCGTGGAGAAGAGAAACATGTGGAATAGGGGGGTGATTTGGGGGATTCCTGTTGATGTAAATGTGGATGAAATAAAAGCAAATTTAAAAGGAGGGAAAGTGAAAGATGTTCGAAGATTGACCAGCTTTAAGAATGGGGTGAGACAAGTAAGTGAAAGTGTGTTGTTGGAATTTGAGGATGAAATGCTTCCTAGCAAAGTATCCCTAGGGTATATGATGTATAATGTGAGAGAATACGTTCCTAAACCTTTGAGGTGTTTTAAATGTCAGAGGTTTGGTCACACAGCCATGAATTGCAAAGGGAAAAGAAGGTGTGCTAGATGTGGTGAGGACCATGATTATGAGGAATGTAGAAGGGATGGGCAACCGAAATGCTGTAACTGTGGAGGAAATCACAGTGTGGCATACGGGGGATGTGAAGTAATGAAAAGGCAGGTTGAGATTCAGCAGGTCAGAGTGCAAAATAAAATATCATATGCAGAGGCCGTTAGACTGATGAATCACAGGGAGGAAAGAGTAGTAACTGAGGCAAGTGAGAATCTGAATAATGATCAACATGAACAGATAAAAGGGGATAAAGTTCTGGTTGATTTAAGGAAATTAGTCATCTTTATAGCAGGGGTCATCAATGCTACAACTGAGTCAAAGTCAAAAACGGAAAGGATACAAATAATAGTAAAGGCAGCAGTGAACCATCTTAACCTGAATGATTTGTCCTGGGAAGAGGTGAGGAATGAGCTAAGTGCTCAGGCCAGTCAGGAAGCTCCATTTGTTAGCTGATATTATGGTTCTTATTCTTCAATGGAATGCAAGAAGCTTGGTGGCAAATGGGCAGGAATTTAAGTATTTTATCAGTTCGTTACCAACTAAACCTGATGTAATCTGTATACAAGAAACATGGTTATTACGGAAATTAGATTTTAGTATATATAATTATGTTAGTGTAAGGAATGATAGGGAAGATGGTGTAGGGGGTGGGTGTGCTACATTTATCAAGAAGAATATTTCATATCAAGTTATATCAAAAGGAAGGGAGGAAGAGTATATTATTGTTAAAATATGGACTAAGCAAGAGAAGGTTTCTGTGGTAAATTATTATAATCCATGTAGAAGATTAGATGGTGATAAATTAAATCAGATTGTTGAACTAGCAAGTGACCGCATTGTTGTATGTGGAGATTTTAATGCCCATAGTTCATTATGGGGAGGGGAGAAAACAGATTTAAATGGTCGAATAATAGAACAGTTGTTGGATGAGTGGGATCTGGTATGCATTAATGATGGGAGAAGCACAAGAATAGATGTTCACACAGGTAAAAGTTCAGTACTTGATTTAACATTAGTGTCAAAAGAGGTGGCAGGTATTTGTGAATGGGAGTTATGGGAGGACTCTACTATGGGTAGTGATCATTTTCCTGTTGTATGTAAGTTATGTGTGAGAAAGGATGAGAGGGAAGAGGGAAGAGAGGATAAATGGATATTAAATAAGGCTATGTGGGGTAAATTTGAATATTTATGTGAGGAGGAGAGTAGTGAAATTGATTTAAGCCAGGATATAGATGAAATTGATGGAAAATTTAAAGAAGTAGTGATTAGAGTGGCTAACTTATGTATTCCAAAAAGCAAAGGAAAAATGAATAGGAAACCAGTTCCATGGTGGACGGAAGAGTGTGGGATAAGCATTAAAGTAAGGAATAAGGCATTTAAAATGCTGAAGAATAATCTTAACTTCCAAAGATTAATAGAATACAAAAAGGCCCAAGCTCAAGTTAGGAAAGTAGTAAAGAAGGCAAAAAGAGACAGTTGGAGAGAATATTGTAATAAAATAGGTAGAACGACTCCATTAGGAAATGTGTGGGGAATGATAAGGAAAATGAGGGGAATTAGAAAAGACTGGCAGTTTCCAGTTTTAAAATCAGGAGAAACCATAGCAGTAACAAATAGGGAAAAAGCTGATATCATAGCTAAGGCTTTGGTTGAAATTCATAGTTCTAATAATCTGTCAGAGGCTGGAAAAAGAGGAAGAGAAGTGACTAGAGATTCATACCCAGAGGCACTAATAAGAAAGGAAAGTACAGAGGATGCTATGGATTCCCCTTTTACATTAAGCGAAATGAAACGGGCAATAGATAAAGCTAAGGTAACTGCTCCAGGAAAAGATCAGATTAGTTATAGTATGTTGAAACAGTTTGGAATTTTAATGCAAATGAAACTTTTAGGTTTATATAATAAGAGCTGGGAAGAAGGGAGATTACCAATAAGTTGGAAAGAGGCTATTATTATACCTATAGCAAAACCAGGTAAGGATCCAACGAATCCAACAAACTACAGGCCCATTGCCCTTACGTCGCATGTTGGGAAAATTATGGAACGGATGATTGTAGAAAGAATGACATTTTATATAGAAAGTAAATATCTTTTATCCCCTTACCAAAGTGGTTTTAGGAAAGGACGGGGAACAATGGATCCTGTGGTTTGCTTGGAAACAGAAATTAGAAAAGCTATGATAAATAAGGAATCGGTTATGACAGTTTTCTTGGATGTGGAAAAAGCTTATGATATGGTATGGAAAGAGGGGCTATTGATTAAACTAGATAAAATGGGTATTAAGGGAAGAGCTTTTAATTGGGTCAAAAGTTTTTTAGCTGAAAGGATTATTCAGGTTAAAATTGGTACTTCAGTGTCTAATAAATTCAAAGTAGATAATGGGACCCCGCAGGGTAGTGTGATAAGCCCATTACTTTTCTCTATTATGATCAATGATGTTTTTAGTAAAATAAGGTATGATATTGGGAAGTCATTATTTGCTGATGACATTGCCCTTTGGAAAAATGGCAAGAGCTTAATTTTAGTTCAAGAGAAGATACAGGAAGCAGTAGGTTTAATTGAGGAATGGTCGTATTCATGGGGTTTTAAATTCTCAGTGGAAAAGACAAAGATGATGGTTTTTACTCAAAAGAGAGATAAAGATGGTAAGGTGTTATTGTATGGGAATCAAATTGAGCAGGTAAATTACTTTCGGTTTTTAGGGGTAACATTTGACTCTAAACTAACTTGGTCAGAGCAGGTAAGGAAAGTAGAGGAAAAGTGTAAGAAGATTTTAAATATAATGAGGTGCTTAACTGGGATAGAGTGGGGTTCTAGTAAAGGAGCCTTAAGAGGGGTGTATGTGGCTTTAATAAGACCAGTGATGGAATATGGAAGTATAGTGTTTAGATCTGCGTCGAAAACATCATTAAAGAGACTGGAAATTATACAAAATCAAGCACTGAGAATTTGTTGTGGAGCCATAAGGTCCTCTCCGGCTTGTGCATTGCAAGTTGAGGTGGGCGAGCTTCCATTAAGTTTAAGATTTGAGCAACTGATGATGAACTATTGGACTAATTTAAAAGGTCATAATGAAAGATGGCATCCTACAGTTAAGTGTCTTAACCCTTGTTGGGAAAGTGGGAAGGCTAAGAGAGAATGCTTTGCTTGGACATCTAAAGTAGCAATTGAAATGAAATTGCAGGAGAATAAGTTCAGTCCTAATGTTCCCTTTTCAAGTACGCCGCCTTGGTTGTTTTCGCCACTAATTATAGACTTCTATATTCAAGGAGAAATAAAAAGACTTAATGGGAAAGGAAACTGGTTAGAAAAAGTGGAGGACAGAATAAGGTCTATGTATAATTCATTTATAGCTGCATTTACGGATGGCTCAAAAGATCCTAAGAGTGGTTTTACTGGTTTTGCATTTACTATTCCAGAATTAAAGATAAATGTTAAGGAAAGAACCTCTGATCATTTGACAGTATTTACTGTGGAAATGTTAGCTATTTTAAGGGTATTACAGTGGGTAGAGGAAAACAAAATTACCAAGGTTTTAATTTGCTCTGATAGTCTATCATCATTAATGTCTCTTCAGTCGTTATCATCTAATAGCAGACTTGATATTGTGTATGAAATATATGAGACTGTATACAGACTGCAACATATTAATGCAGCGGTCAGATTTTTGTGGATTCCGGCTCATAGGGGGATTGAGGGAAATGAGACCGCAGATATGTTGGCTAAGCAAGCTTTGAAACTCGACAGAATTACAAAAGTGGCAGTAAGTAAAGCTGAAGTTAAAGTTAAAATAAAGGAAAATATTATGAAGACATGGCAGAGACAATGGGATGAAGGGAAGAAAGGGCGTCATTTATACAATATTATGCAAGAAGTAGGGAAAAGGAAATCTATAGATCGATGTACTAGAGAAAGTTGCATTATTTCGAGGCTGAGATTAGGACATACTAGATTAAATAAAACTATGTATTTATTGAAAAAGCACCCTTCAGGTTTGTGTGATTGTGGAAGGGGAGAGGAATCAGCTGAACATGTGATTAGTGAATGTGTCAAATATGAAAATCATAGGATAAAATTAAAAGAGGAATTAATGAAATTTGGGGAAAATATGTTGAACCTTAAAAATCTTTTTAAAATTGGAGAGCAGATAATGGGAGCTTTGTTTAACTTTTTGAAAGAAACTGGTTTAATGAAAAGGATTTAATTGATCGGTGATTTTTTTTTAAATTTTTTTTTTTTACATTTTTTTTTTTTTTTTAATCGTGATAAGATGCTTGCATTTCTGGCCCACACTCCAGTACAGTAGGTGGCGGATATGCACCTTAAATGCCGGTTGCCACCCGCCAATAAAAAAGAAAGAAGAAGAAGAAGAAGAAAATAAGTTTGCAACGAGCGAAAAACTCGCTCCTATTTCATAAAAAGAGCGTAGGATAAGATATTTTTCGATCGGGAATTTGAATTCGATCGTTGTTGTCTGTGAGGAAACAGTCTTTCTGAACCTGCTGGTGACGAGCTTTTTCATCATTGTGCTGCCCACCAACATATTCCTCTTCTCTTTGGGCATGCTAATCTGGTAAGTTCCCTGTTTTATTTTCTGCAAACAGTTTTTGTGTCTTCGCAGTTAATGTATTTTATGCATTTGCAAAGTGAATAAGGATTTGAGTCATTTTATCCTGCCTCACTAAAGGTAATGTTAATTTGGATTGAATTGTTAGTTATTTTTGCACTGAATTTAACTGTTAGTTATTTTTGCATTAAGTTATTAAGTCTGTCTTTTTGCATCGGTTGTGCAAAACGTTAACAAGTTTTCGGCCAACAAATTTTAATGACCTCAAAATGGCGGGCTGTGACTCATATTTAATTGTCACGCATCGGGAATTTAATTGGAACGCATCAGACATAAAGTAGCGGATTTCATAGAGGTTTGACAATAATTGAATGCAATTTGTTCCACGTGTTGTACATTTTTGTAAAGACATGTATTTATAAAATGTATTAAAATAGTTTGCTTAAGCCACACCAGTAAAGCTTTTGTTTTTTAGTAGAGACATTTCTGTTCTGCTAAAAATGTAACATTTCAAAAAGCAAATTGTACAGTATACATTTTTTTTAAGGTTTGCTTTATGTGATCAGACTGAGCATAATGCATATTAAGTTACATTACTGATTAGCGTTATGTGCTTCACATATATTTTTTCCTAGTATTTTGGCAAATATTACAACCTGACTTCTCAATCTCTCTCTTTTCAGGCTAAAAGTGAAGCAGCTGGCAGTTAAGTTTGGTATGTTTATGTCCAATTATTAATTTTTATACACTTTCATTGCATACCAAAATGTGAATTCATATTATTTAGTGCACAAAACAAATTGAAAAGTAAAAAAAAAAAATGAATGGCGTGCATTGAAGTGCAAACTTTGTGCTGCTATCTTTGATAACAGGAGTTAATGAAGACGGCCTTTGCCCTGAGACGCAAAGAGGTCATCACTGATAACCTAACCTTTTGGTGAGATCCTGGAACTCTGGCCTATCTTTAAAATGTCACAGGTAAAAAAAAATGTTTCTTAGTTCACTTGAAATTGTTTTATATTTAAAGGAATAGTTGACCCAGAACTGAACATTTGCCGTTAATTTACTCTCACTCGGGCCATGCAAGAGGTAGATGACGTTCTTTCTTCTGTAGAACAATTAAGATGATTTTTAGCTGAACTCATGGTCCTTGATGATTCATAAAATGCAGATCAACGGGTGCCGTCACTTTGTGAGTCAAAAAACATAAACAAGCAACACAAAATTAATACCTGTGACCAGGGTGGGAATTATGTAATTTTAGGGGCAAGGCCATTTGGCCTCCACCTTTTCTTTTTTTTTAGGGGCACCAAGGCCATATGACAGGGCACAAAGGCCATCGAGTACAATTCGATGGTTTTCCCATTCAGATTGATACCATAACATCCTAATTTGGAATAAGACATGGATTATGACTTTTTTAATAAAAAAAAACATTTTTTAATGAGAGAGAGAGAGAGAGAGAGAGAGAGAGAGAGAGAGAGAGAGAGAGAGAGAGAGAGAGAGCGAGCGCCATTACATCCAGAAGGTATACACCCTCACACAACAATAGAAACAACATAAATGCCAATAAAAGCATTCAGAAACAACACAAATGCCAATAAAAGCATTCAAAATATTCATTCAGTCCTCTATATCATGTGAGAATGTGAGTTATTAATTATGATTATCAAAGTTTACATTCAATATAGGCTATAAACAAATTTTGTGTAAACATGTTATAATTTGCCTATATATATACATACATACATACATATATATATATATAACATAAATTGTAAGAATATGACTAATAGTAAAGACTAGTACTAATAAATAAACATTAGGCCTATTCTAAAGTTATTAAATAGCAGTCCCAAACTAGTTTTTGTTGTTGGTATGAGCCACTACAGTCATTTAAAAATATAAAAAATAACACAAAGAAAAAATAGTGGCATTTTGGGGTTAATATGGAAAGGACAGTTACCATGGTGAATACACAATTTTAACAATAACTGTTAATGAAACATGGAAACTGCTCCTGGTGAATAGAATGAAAATCATACCTGCATTACTTTTATTTCGTGTAATTTACAACGTAACGGCGTTGCATGCTCGTAGTTTCTTTTGCACTTGATCAGTGAGGCGATACAGCGCGCGCGCCGCCGCATTTGCGCGTGCAATTGAAGAGTGTGCGCTACGAGAACAGGATAACGGCTGACAGGACAAGAAAGTCAGTTTTTCTGAGGTGAAAAACTTTATCTCAGCGTACACTCATGTCACTGCCTGGTAGTTCCTATTGTGCTGGGTTTTCTGAAGTAGTCTTGATTCGCCTCTCATAACATAACATGCTCTAAACACGCACGCAGAGTGGAAAAGGAGGCGCGGGGAGCAATGATCGCAAATTTGAACTATATCGATATGCAATATGGTCTAATTCCATATCGCATTTCAAAAATATATAGATATATTTTTTATATCGATATATCGCCCAGCCCTACACTGCACCTGCGCGAATCCACGAACTAATTGAAGTTCAGAGACTACTTGGCTCGCTGTAATTCAAAGCAAGCCCACTATGCCGCACTGGCGCTTTATACATGGAACTTGGACAGGGCCAGGGCACACAGGCCACTGTGGCCGTACGATGATTTTTTTTTCACGGGGCATGAAGGCCAAAGTGTAGGGCAACGGCGGCCGTGGCCGCGGTATAATTCCCACCCTGCCTGTGACACAGAAATCTTGATTTTCAGACTCTTGTTTTCCTGATAATAATGTTATAATCTGTTGTCTATATCTGCTTTTTGACTCACAAAGTGGTGGCACCCGACTTGCATTTTATAAATCACCAAGGACCACAGGTTCAGCTAAAAAAATATATTTTTTTGTTTTACTGAACACTCTTCTTTCTCACTGTTCTTTTTCAGTGTGTCAGGTTTACACTTTACACAAAATGTTATTTTGCAGTACATGTTTTTTTTTTTGTTCTACAGGATCACAAATGTACACTGTGTACATATACCTTGGCTTAATCAGTTATTAATTTGTCCAGATCTCACAAAATTTACAAACGTCAATCTGAAGAACCACTTTTATGCAGGAACCAGCATGCTCCCCGTCTTCAGAGCTTGTTCAGAAAGAAAGCTCCTCGCACAGGGAAAGTGGTCTGAAGTACTGAGTCAGCTCTTCAGGATATATGACATCCAGGTCAGTTGGTTACACTTCTAAATGCCTGATATAGAACTGCAGTGGATTTTGAAATATTTTGGTTGTATTTACAGACATTTTAGTGTGATGCATAGTATTGTCTGGCTGTGCAGATTATATTCCATGTTAAATCAAGATTCTCATACTCTAATTCATACTCATACTGTCTCTAATTCTCACACTGAAGGAAAAAGTTGACGTCCATGTACAACGAGCTGCCATCCTCCGTTCTCTCCCCGCTCGTCTGCAAGAGGATGACTCCAACTTTCTCAAGACGTGGGATGTAAGATGTAAGTTTGGTTACCAACAGTCACACTTTCTATTCAGATGTATTCTGGTTCTAGTTCCTGGTTTTTAATATATCATTTTTTATAATAGGCTCTTTGCAGGATAGCTTTCGCGTTTTGTCTCAGCCCGCCCAGTTACTGTACATCCGGTGCTGCGTCGGAAGCCGTTTTTGCATTCGGTGGAAATAATGGCAAATTACACTTGCTGTTTACAAGAACTTCCAGCGGTTAACGTGAATGATGTTAACAATATTGTGAGGCAGTTAGCTGTCACACCTAAGATTAAGAAAGAGAAGGGCTTTAAATTATATATTTCGAGCTACATCAACAACTTTGAGGGTTAGTTTTCTATCATGCGAAATCCGACTAGCGAATCGGTTTCTAAAATCGTTGTCTACGTTTCTGAGAAAATGAATTTTATGAAAAACACTTTGCTATAGAACGCGCTATGCGGAAGTAAAGACGCTGGCTAAGATTCTAACAGAAATATGTCAGCAGCGTTCGTGCATCGAGCGTATTGTAGTTATTGTATGGGATTGAATGGTTTGGAATAGATGTAAATATATGTCACTGTCCCCCTTTGTAAGTTAAGAGTAACAGTTCTCTGTTCTTGTCTTCAGGTAGAACATTCTGATGAACCAGACATTGACGTACCACTCGGTCTCCTCTCCATTTGTGGCAATTTAACAGATGCCACGTTATTCTGCCCAGAGAAGATTGTGGTTGTACTTGAGGGTAACAGTGTATACAGTATATTTTCTCACATTGGCACTTGTCATGCTTTTTCAACTATTTAACACTTTGGATCTAACTTTGCACACCACAGAGCAAGGAAATGAGTTTTTTGAGAACAGCTTACAGATGTTTTAAAGTATGATTGTTAAACGTACAGTACGACAATGCAGTACATTGCAGTTTATGCTGTAGTAATCATATATTTGATTTTTGTATGCTAATAAGGATATTATGTGCAGTGTAGTAAATCATTGAGCAAACATTTCTCATTCTCTTTTGGAGAATTTCCATGTTACAAACAATTTATTGTAGATGTTTTGTGGTTACTTAATAAAAGAGTAATTTGAATTGAAATTGTCTGTGTTAACCTGCTTTTTTTATTATAGAATGTGTATAGTTAGCAATTTAGTTACTTGATAATGTAAATGTAAAAAACGTACAAAAATGAATAAAGTGAGTAATTTGTTACTGAGAAATTAAAATGTTTTTCTGAAGGTAAAATCAATTTTAATGTAACAAAAAAATTAAGTTATCTTTAATTAATTTTAATATGTTCTATGAACCCAAAAACTACTTGTAAAATGACTTGATCAATAATGTTATAGTAACTTGTAAGATTAAGTTAGTATCAGTTAAAATTACCTAGTACCAGTTACTTAAAAAAAGGAGGTTTCTGTAACTTATAAAATTTAGTTAGTATCACTTAAAATTTTCGATGTAATCAGTTTCAACTATTTTTTTGAGTTATATTAACTTATCCGGTTTTACAGTGTAGTGTTATGAGCTAATCTGTTTTTATAAATAAAACTCTTTACATTCGATTATCATGAAAACGCACCCCAGGGAACAATCGACTCGGTAACCATGTGTTAATTACCCCAAGGTTAATTTTTCACTGGAGTTGTCCTTTAATCTAGTTAAGTGTACATGGGAAACCATGGCATGACCAAACCAAAGCTACTATCAGAGAAGTAATATTGGTTGGCTTATATCTTTAGCAGTGGCCATGACCTCTGTCACAGGGGGCTATAAAAAAATATCTTAAATTGAGTAAGCGTGAATGCGACCGTCTAATATATTTATCCAATTAAATCTGACCTGAAACCTGAAAATAGACCCGGAAATAGGTCTAATAGGTTAGACAAACTTAGTCCCGGTCAAGTTGGAAGTTACCGAGCTTGGGACTATTTTCAGGCGCTGCGTCATATCATTACGCCTGCTGGACTCATGGTACGGCAGCAAAGTTTCTTGATTATTACGCAGGAATGAGAGTATAGTTCCTAGCCATATCAGCCTAGAAAATCGCAACTTTTCCATTTTCTGTCGGTCTTAGTACACGATGTAACTACAGAAGAGTCAAGTTTTAAATAGGAAAAATATCGAAACTCTTTGGTCATTTTTTTGAGAGAGATGCTAATGGTCCTGTCCGATTCAATTGGCGCTTTTCCACTGCATGGTACGGCTCGGTACGGTTCGACTCGGCGCGGAACAGTTCGGTTCGCTTTTCCACTGCGTGGTACGACTCGGCTCGGTACGGCACGGTTCGGTTCGCTTTAGCTCGGTTGCTTTTCCACTGCAGTTAGTACCGCTTCAAAGTGGGTGGGACTGATCGTCTCTACTGCCATTACATCATCATATTAAATGCGAATTTTTCATTCCGTGTTTCCCCATCCACTCCTCGGCAACCAACGAGAGGAACGTCTGCACCTCGTCCACTGACCACGATTCAGCCATTTCTTTTTTGAAGTTTATACTCTTTTTTTTTTTTTTTTTAAGCAAATACTTTTAAAACAGGTGCTACAGCGTTGGCTGTTGTCCACTGGCTTTTTAAATCTAGCGGGTTTAGTGTCTCGTGTCGTAAATACAATGACTCTGGTAGTGATGATTCTGTCTGACCAATCAGTGATCTGCAGTGTTTTCAGTTCACATTTTAGAATCGGTACGGTACGCTTGGAACCTCAACAGAGGTGGTACCATTTAAAGCGAGCCGAAGCGAGCTGTACCGTACCGTACCATGCAGTGGAAATGCGCCATAAGTGAGCCGTACCGAACCGAGCCGTACCGTACCATGCAGTGGAAAAGCGCCAAAGCGTGCCATACCGAGCCGAGCCGTACCGTACCATGCAGTGGAAAAGCGCCAAATGATCTATGCTAAGCTATGCTAAAAGTGGTACCGCCAGACCCGGAGATCGGCTGAATGGATTCGAAAACGGTAAGACTCAACTGTTTAACTCAGGGGGAGTTGTAAAATGAGCCTATTTACAAAAAAAGTGGAGTATCCCTTTAACGGCTGGTGCGAGGAACCTGTGCGACTTTGGCACCCGAATGGATGAGAATAATAAGAGTAAAGAGATAAATAGAATAATCAAATGTGTCGCTAAACTATTATATAAATGACCAATAACCAATTGGCATTCTAACCTAAATTCAAGGTCGTGACAAAATGGAGTCAGATAAAAGTTGAATTGGAATTAAATTACTTTGCCACGTGGAAAAGACAGTAACTCGCAGTAAACCTTAAACCTTCACCCGCTTATCGGAAACTGTTGTTGGACCGATTGGGCAGGCCTTACGACCCCACCTCTCCATGTTAAAATAATCCTGTCCAAATAAAGCTTTACTCTCTTTCTCCTGCCTTTGTAATTGTATTAGTTCTATGCCATGCTGTTTGAATAAATTTAATATTTCCAATTCCTTCTTTCTCTTCCCGTTTCTTTTCTTACTTTTATCTTCAACCTTATAAATCTTTTATCGACACTTTCAGTTCCCTTCACATAGCCACATCAATTGTTCCCTCTGCTGGCCATTTAGTGCTTAATTTCTTTGTTCTTTCTGCCCACTTCTTAGACAGTTCCCCTTTTAAGTTCCTGCAAAAAAGAATATTTGGATGCTAATAACTCTACTGGAGTCGTCATCTTGATCAGAGCCATCATCATTTCTCTCTCTCTCTCTCTCTCTCTCTCTCTCTCTTTAATATTAAGACATTTTACTTGGTGATGCACCTCTCTAATCCCAGCTCCTTTTGCCAATTATGAACTGATCTTCATCAGACGAGGGCAACTAAAAATACCAATCCCTGATTTCGATCTGGACTTTTACTGGACGCAGGAGTTATCACTCTTTACGAAATTTGATTGCTTTTTCTCAAATACTTTAACATAGCTCAAACATGTACTCTGGTCACTGACTTGAGAGGCAACCCGTCGTCTTCTCGTTCCCACCACAGATTATTACTATGCTGTTCCCTACTGCAGTTTGCAATTTAGCGACCCCTAGAGGCAATGTGCCTCTATTTAAGTAGAGCATGTGCTGTTCAGCCATTTTGTTATCAGGCATTTGAGTGAGCACACGGATGAATTGTTTTACCCTTGAAAAGGCATTGTCTGTAAGTGTTTTCTAAAAGCAATGTTATGAAAGTTCTTTGGTGTTTTGTCATATAACGTAGTGTTATACTTGAATATGTCAGATGTGTGTACAAATTTAACTATGGATGTTGTCTATGCTATTATGTATGCTATGCTAACTATGTTTAGAAGGGATGTTTTAGAAGATGTTTATGCTCAAAGTGTCTTGTAAAGTTAATGTATTTTTATTGTTGTTTTTTGCAGTTTTACACCGCTTCCATTAAATGAAATTCAAGTCAACTCTGTCTTGGGTACTTTTTGGAGGAGTGTTAAGCTTGCTGCATAGCTATGTATCAATACACATAGTGAGGACAGTAAAGTAAAAAGAGACCATACTTCAGGATATAATGTGAACTGGAGATACATCGTCTTCTCGCAACAAAAATGTCGAATTCCAATTATGGAATTGGAATTCGACATTTTTGTTGCGAGAAGACGATGTATCTCCAGTTCACATTATATCCTGAAGTATGGTCTCTTTTTACTTTACTGTCCTCACTATGTGTATTGATAAATTGATAAAGTGTAAATTGATAAAGAGAAATACAAAAAAGTGTCGATCCAGAAGACCTAGAGGTTAGGTCAGAATGTGCTGCATCATCTTCGTCATCCTCTTCACGAAGATCAAGCAAGTCTACAAGCAGCATAGCGGCTGCACAAGCCCGTGCAAAAGCAGAAGGAGCACGTAAAAGAGCAGCTTTCGCAAAACGAGAGATCGAGATGCAAGTTGAGAAAGCACGCATTGAAGCTACGTTAAATGCTCTGAAGGAAGAGTGTGAGGCTGAGGCTGCCTCAGCAGAAGCTGAAGTGTTTGAGGCATTTGTTAAATCAGAAAGGGGTGAATCCGAAAAGGGAGAAGGTCATGCTTCATCAATCCACCAGTCCATCGAACGTACTGGAGAATATGTTCGAAATCACTTTGCTCCTGTAGACGAGAATCATCCTCAACCTGCAGGTGTGTATAGCCCCAACCATTACTCACAGCACCATGTAGACTTTGTTAGTCAGTCTCCAAGCACAGCAAAAGTTAATTCCACAGAGGTTTCAGAATTGGCTGCTTATCTAACACGTAGAGATCTTATCACTACGGGACTTAAAGTGTTTGATGATCAACCTGCCAGTTATCTGTCATGGAAATCCAGCTTCAACAATGCAGTAGAGGGGTTGAATCTCAAACCCAGTGAAGAGTTAGATCTCATAATCAAGTGGATTGGTGGGGAGTCACTACAGCATGTCAAACGTATCCGAGCTGTTCATGTAAATAATCCAGCTGCAGGCCTGGATATGGTCTGGCAGAGGCTTGACAGAAGTTATGGTTCTCCTGAAGCCATTGAAGCTTTCCTGTTCTCCAGACTTCACGATTTCCCCAAACTTTCAATCAAAGACATCAAGAAGCTTCAAGAGCTCAGTGACTTACTACTTGAAATATTAGCAGCAAAGAAAGAAGGTTATCTTCTTGGGCTCAACTTTCTTGACACAGCGAGAGGAATAAATCCAATTTTAGAGAAATTACCTCACAGCATTCAAGAGCAATGGATGAGTAAGGGGTCTTACTACAAAAGAGAGCATTGTGTTTTGTATCCTCCTTTTTCGTTTTTTGTCGACTTTGTCTCTCAACAGGCAGAGATGCGAAACGATCCCAGTTTTTTCCTCTACACTCCCAGCACTGGCTCTTTTAGAGTTGAGAAGCAACATCTCACCAAAGTATGGGAACCGAAGGCCTCCTTCTCAGTGAACAGAACAGAGGTAGAAAACTCTGGAAAATTCTCTCTAGAACACTTAAATGAGGATCCGGATAAACAATGCCCTCTTCACAAAAGACCTCATTCTCTAAAAAAGTGCAGAGCTTTCAGAAGTAAACCCCTAGTAGAACGAAAGCGTTTTTTGTCACAGCATTTTATATGCTTTAGATGTTGTTCTTCAAGAGCCCATCAAGCAAAGGACTGTAGAGCTGTTGTGCATTGTGAGGAATGTAATAGTGATCGACACATCTCAGCTCTTCATGCAGGACCAGCACCTTGGATTATGGAAGATTTTTCTACACCAGTGGATGATCATGGTGGGGAGCAAAGTGAAAGTGCAGTAGTTGCCACTACCTCCATGTGTACTGAAGTGTGTGGAGGAGGACTCAATGGTAAATCCTGCTCTAAAATCTGTCTTGTAAATGTCTATCCAAAGGGTCATCCCGAAAAGAAAGTAAGAATGTATGTGCTATTGGATGACCAAAGTAATGTGTCTCTGGCTAGATCAGCTTTCTTTGATGTTTTTAAAATCCAAGGCGCTGCTTGTCCATACACACTTAAGACTTGCTCTGGAACGGCAGATGCTGCAGGGAGGAGAGCAAGTGGTTTCATTGTGGAGTCGGCAGATGGAGAAGTCCGTTTGTCACTACCAACTCTCACTGAATGTGACTTAATTCCTAACAACAGGGATGAAATCCCAACTCCAGAAGCTGCACGCAGTTATACCCATCTTAAAGTTGTAGCTGACAAGATTTCACCCCTTGACCATGATGCAGAGATTCTCTTGTTGCTTGGCAGAGATATCATTCGTGTGCATAAGGTACGAGGTCAGTGCAATGGTCAACACAATGAACCCTTTGCTCAACATTTGGACTTAGGATGGGTTATAATTGGTAACGTTTGTCTTAATGGTGTTCATAGACCCACTGTTTGTTCTTATAAAACTAACCTCCTCTGGAACGGACGTCCCAGTTACCTGACACCATGTGAGAACAGCATCTACATGAAAGTACGGTTGTCAGGTGAACAAAACAAGTCTCCTGTGAGATTAACACGCACCGATGTGGGCAAATTGATTTTCAGTCAGGCGGACAATGACTATAAGCTTGCTGCTTCATTTGAGGATGAACTCTTCTTAGAGATCATGAATCGGGAATTCTGCAAAGATGGTGCAAACAGTTGGGTAGCTCCTCTGCCATTTCGCACACCAAGACAACGCTTACCCAACAACAGACAGCATGCTTTGACTCGACTCCTGTCACTCAGTCGCACTCTGAAGAAGAACACCGAGATGAAGGATCATTTTATAGATTTCATGCAAAAGATTTTTGAAAACAATCATGCTGAAGTAGCACCTCCCATTGACAGAGATAAGGAATGTTGGTACTTACCAAGTTTTGGAGTCTACCACCCTCAAAAACCTGGGCAAATTAGAATCGTGTTCGATTCAAGTGCACGGTTCAATGGCGTGTCGTTGAATGATGTTCTCCTTCTGGGTCCAGACCTTAATAATAGCTTGCTTGGAGTTCTCATGCGCTTCAGAACTGAGCCAGTTGCGGTGATTACAGACATCAAGCAGATGTTCCATAGTTTCCTTGTGAAAGAGGATCATCGCAACTACCTCCGTTTCTTGTGGTTCCATAACCACCAACTTGACAGTGAGATCATGGAGTATCGCATGAGAGTTCATGTGTTTGGCAATTGCCCCTCACCTGCCGTGGCCATTTATGGTCTGAAAAGGACAGCCATGGAGGGGGAAAGAGAGTTTGGAAAAGAGGTGAGAAAGTTTGTAGAAAGAAACTTTTATGTGGATGATGGCCTCAAATCATTCCCCATAGTGGAGGAAGCTGTCAGTGTGCTGAAGTCAGCTCAAGAGATGTTGGCCCAATCTAATCTTAAGTTGCATAAAATTGCATCCAATAAACTGGAGGTAATGAAAGCCTTCCCTGCTGCAGATCTTGTCAAGGGCTTACAGGATCTTGATGTTGGCCAAGACCTTTACACTGTGCAGAGAAGTCTAGGCCTAAAATGGGACCTTGTTGCAGATACACTCACTTTTCAAGTGGTTGATGCTGAAAAGCCATATACTCGACGTGGTGTGTTATCTGCTATAAATAGCCTGTTCGACCCGCTTGGGTTTGCTGCTCCTGTGAGTGTTCAAGGTCGAAAAATTCTAAGAGATCTGACTAGTGACATCTGCGATTGGGATGCACCTCTTCCTGATCACAAGTTCGAGGAATGGCGGAAATGGTGTACTTCTCTACTACATCTGAAAGAGGTGAAGATTCCAAGAATATACACATCAATTCCTTATTCACAAGCTCAGGAAAGAGAAGTTTGTATATTCTGTGATGCATCAACTAAAGCCATTGCCGCTGTTGGCTATGTAAAGGTTACAGATGTTCATGGACAGACTGAAGTTGGGTTCATCTTTGGTAAAACAAAATTGGCGCCAAAACCTGACCTAACCATTCCCAGACTTGAATTATGCGCTGCTGTTCTCGCAGTGGAAATAGCAGAAGTAATCTCTGAAGAGCTGGACCTGGAACTGAAGAACATGAAATTCTATACCGACAGCAAGGTGGTTCTTGGTTACATATTCAATGAATCAAAACGCTTCTTTGTATATGTTAATAACCGAGTGCAACGAATTAGATGTTCAACTCAGAAACATCAGTGGCACCATGTTCAAACTGATCTTAACCCAGCCGACTGTGGGACAAGAGCCGTTTCAGCAAACCAGCTTACCGTCTCTGCATGGCTTACTGGGCCAAAATTCCTGTCGCAAACCTGCCAACCAGTCGTGGAAGCCTTTGACCTCATCCATCCTGAATCTGATGCAGAATTGCGACCTGAGGTAATGACATGTATAACCAAACTTTCTCTACGCCTTGGAAGTGCACGTTTTGAAAGGTTTTCAAGCTGGACGTCAGCTTCAAGAGCTGTAGCACGACTCTCACATATAGCTCATTCCTTCTCAAAAGAAGTCAATCAGGATTCCTGCCATGGCTGGCATATGTGTAAGGAACCTTTGAGTGCAGTCCAACTGGATGAGGCAAAGACTAAAATCATTCTTGCTGTTCAAATTGAGACCTATCCAGAGGAAATGCAGAACATTAGAAAGGGAAAACCTGTTAATAAACGAAGTCCCCTTGTCAAACTTTGTCCATTTATTGATGCTCAAGGAATACTTCGAGTTGGAGGAAGACTGTCGAAAGCACAAATTCCATCAAATGAGGCTCATCCAATTATAATTCCAGGTAAACACCACGTTGCTTTTCTACTCATTAGATATTACCATGAAAGAGTTTGCCATCAAGGCCGCCATTTCACTGAAGGAGCTGTCAGGGCAGCTGGATTCTGGATCATCGCCGGCAAGAGACGTATCAGCAGTCTAATACACAGTTGTGTAACATGTCGTAAGTTACGGGGTAGGTCTGAAGAGCAGAAGATGGCAGACCTACCAGTCGATCGTTTGAGCACCGATCCTCCGTTCACTTATGTAGGTCTAGACGTGTTCGGTCCATGGTCTGTCACTGCCAGAAGAACACGTGGAGGACAGAGTAATAGCAAGCGCTGGGCAGTCATCTTCACGTGTATGAGTATACGAGCTATTCACATTGAAATTATTGAATCACTTGATGCATCTAGTTTTATCAATGCCCTTAGACGATTCTTTGCAATCAGAGGACCTGTGAGACAACTGAGGTCTGACTGTGGGACAAACTTCATAGGGGCCAGCAAAGAACTACAGGTTGGTTCTATGCATGCCAACAAACCTGTAGAAAGCTACCTCTCAGAGCAAGGTTGTACTTGGTTGTTCAATCCACCACATTCCTCACACATGGGAGGTAGTTGGGAGCGAATGATTGGAGTGTCTCGTCGTATTCTTGATGCCATGCTTCTCAAACTTGGATCTGCTAGACTTTCACATGAAGTTTTAACAACTTTTATGGCTGAAGTTACTGCTATCGTAAATTCAAGACCATTAACTTCTGTGTCCTCCGATCCAGAACAACCTCTCATTCTTACTCCTGCTATGCTCCTTACGCAAAAGATTGGAGCCCATTCTGTACCACCAGGGCAGTTTGACGATAGTAATCTCTATAAACAGCAGTGGAGACAAGTCCAGCATCTGGCCACCGGATTCTGGAAAAGGTGGAGAAGTGAGTATATTTGTGGTCTCCAGAAAAGACAAAAGTGGACAGATGAGAAACCCAATGTGAAAGGAGGAGATATTGTCCTACTAAAGGATATTCAAGTCAAAAGACACGACTGGCCTATTGGCTTAATCACTCAAACTTTTCCAAGTGATGACGGGAAAGTAAGGAAGGTTGAAGTGAAAATTGTCAGAGAAGGTGGCTCTAAGCTGTTTTTGCGACCAATCTCTGAAATTATTATTCTCTTGAGTAAGGACGGTAAAGGACTCTGTGGTTAGTTCTATAGAATGGACATTAAAGGTTTATTTAAGTCTAGTATGCTTGTCGGACCAGCGACAAGCATACTAGAGGCACAGCTAGAACGCGCAAGTGTTTTTGCCAGAATACTGTTCACCCTGTTATTTCATTGTTGTTTTTTAGTCAAGGTAAGCCTATCTTCGATCCTATTGTTACTTTGTATTTTTAACTTCACATAATTCTGTATTTTAGAGAGACGCGTTGGCACAATTAACAACAGCCGCGAGTGAAAATTAAAATTATTGTTACATTTGCACTTAAGCCTTTGCTCCTAGCAGGTTGGAATTGCCACATTTTCGCGTTATTTACACTTAATTGCCCGACCGAAACAGCATCTGTAAGAATAGCTTTAAATAGAGACATTTCAGATCATTCCAGCAGGACCAGCGACAAGCATATGTAAGGCCCGCTATATTGGCCCAATCTGCCGGTTCGCCAATACACGGGGAAGGTTGTCACGTGTTCTGTCCTCACTCATGCAAAGTATTTGTTGGTTAAATTTGCAATACATTAATCATGTACTCACTCGTTAATTCATCTGACTCCATAAATGAAAGGTTTTAATAATATCTGTGCCTCACTAAAAGTGAGCGAATGTTTGACTATTCCTTTTAACCATTAAATAAACAATGTCAAACCCAGTTGGAATAATCACATTGTAGCAATTTAATATTTCAGATATCAGAGATCAATTCCACAATCAATTCAAATATCTAGAACATGGTTATACATTGGTTACACCAAAGAATCTTACCCAGCTTGTACCTGAGATAGAGAGAGAGAAAGGGAAAGAAAGAGGGAGAGAGAGAGAGAGAGATAGAGAGAGAGAGAGAGAGAGAGAGAGAGAGAGAGAAACCACCTATCCAATTCCACGTCCAGCCAAAAAGAAGCGACAGAGAGAGCCAGAACACCTTCCTTTATCCTCTGTCCAGGTGACAAGGGGGATGGGGTGAGACCACCCTCAAATGGCTTCTATCCCACAGAAGGGGGGTTGCCTTATCTGGCATTATCTCTAAACCATTTTCCTATGAACTTCTATAAACCTTATTTCCTTTTATTTTATCTATCTGGATATGAGATATCTGTACCACTCACTTTGAGACATTTCAAATGACACCAAAAACATAACAGTCGATGTTGAATATTCACATTAAACCATGTTCTTGTGTGAGCTCCTAGTTTCTGAGAGGAAGAAAGGCTGTATTGGGGGAGGTCAAATGTTAATCAGCCAGCAGGGCCCTTTTGTCCCATAAATCAGGCCTCAACCAGTATTTTCAGTCTTACAGTTTCCCTCCTTGATCCCGTGGGTCACATTCCGATGAACACTTACGGGGTCACAGTAAGACGTTTGTTATAGTCCTTGAAGATGTAGCACAAAAATTGTCTTTGCAATGTTGGCATCAGTAGAAGCTCAGTGGGCTGTGTTCACCTGCAGAACACCTGTTCCCACCAGGTGTATAGCTTGAGTCCAGCCGGTGGATGAATGCGTTCAGGTTCTCTTCCTGTAATCCTGTGACGTGAGCAAAGTTCATAGAGTCAATCTGGACCTTTTGTGACTTGTTCAGTTGACGTGTCATTCCTTCATGGAGAAACTTCCGCTTCCCTGGCACCTTCTCCACGATGATGATCTGACCCTTCTTGACCAATCCTGTCACCTCCAGCTGTCTCGGTTGTCTGGCCAGACCTCAGTGGATGAAGGGGTTCTCCTTTGGTCCACACTGCTTTGTGTGAGACACCTGAAAAGCATCTTAAATGTCCGCTTCACGATTGAGCACATATGAACTTACAGTCGTAAGGAAATGCATAGGAACGCATAATGCAATAAGGAAAAATCATGTCATGTTCAATGTAAAATACCATGTTCATGTCAGCAATTGTGAGTGGTACGTTTGGTCTCATTAATTACCTGATTTTTAAATTACCACGCCAATAATACTCCTATAGAGGGTCAAGGAAGGACAAAGGAAGATCTTACAAGCTCTTACCCTGTTTCTAGAAACATTTAAATAAATGGCATTCTTACAAAACAACCAGTGCTATTTTGGTGTAACCAAACATAGAGATTCAATTGAATTGATGTCCAAATACATTGTTGCAAGTAAAATGGACAATATACAAATATGCAGATAAGTTTCAGAAATGTTTTTCTGAATTACTCAAAGGAAATAAAAATAAGTTTCAGAAATTAAAATCAAAATAAGTTTCAGAAATGTTTTTCTGAATTACTCAAAGGAAAAAATGCAGAAATCAAAATAAGTTTCAAAAAATTAAAATCAAAATAGGTTTCAGAAATGCAGCAAGAGGTCGGTGTAAACCAATCAATGGTTTTGTGTGTTTGTGTGAGAATTTTTTTTTTTAGAATGTCAGAGTGTGTTTTTGTCTGTGAGTGTGTGTGTGTGTGTGTGTGTGTTTGGGTGTGGGTGTGTGTGTTGGTGTGTGTGTCTGTGAGAGAGTGTGTTTGAGAGTGTGTTTGAGAGTGTGTGTATTGATCTGGCTAAGTCACAGTCGATGACAGAGTTGAATTGTAAATTTTTGTACTTGATTGAATTGGTCTCACTTCAGATTTATCCATTTTACTTATGTTTCTGTTATTAGTGGTAAGTTGAGAAATCAGGGGCCCTCTGATCTTCCAACTCCCACCAACAATCATTGAGTTTGAAATTTAATGGCAGGTCTGCCTTAGAATTTGTCTTGATTTGTGACTGTAGCCATTCAGTTGTTCATGTGTGTTACATTAGTTAGCAGTTTGTTGTGAATAGCGTATGCTATTCTCTGTGTCTCTGTTAGACCATGATCATGAGATCAGCTCCACCCTGTGTGTGTGAAGCTATCTGGATCTGTTAGTGTGAAGATGACACATCTTCGTCTGATGTGTAGTGTTCAGCCTGGATAGACCATCTAACCCAGGTGATGTTGCTGTGAGGGTATAGTGATGGAGGGGTGTGTTCAGTGTTCATGTCTAGGAGATGGGTGGAATCTAATCTATAACAATTGTGTTGCAAATTTCGATCCAGTTCTAAACTGGGAGGCCATATTTATGCAGTAGTGTGATAGTGTGACGTGTGAAAAGGCCTTTTATAATGTCTTTTCACCCATCTCCCGAGTCTCAGGTTATGTTCGAACAATTCCGCTGTCCTGGATTTGCTCCAGGTGGGCTCCACCATTTTGCAGAAGTAGCCTAAGCCTGAGACAGAAAACAGAGGAGAGCGAACCACAGATAATTCCAATATTTCAAAAGCATTAAATTCAGACGTGTAGAATTCTTTTACTTGTTAGCAATTTTAATTCCAGATGTCACATGAAACCGAGTTTCATTGACCACGTCTGAATTGTTGCTGTTGTCTCAGTGTGTTGTGACATCTGAAGCTGCTTTTTCAGTTCAGCCTTCAGTCTGCTGCATGTGAAATGCATTCACACATTTTAATTTGTGCAGATATTTTTTGACCTGCAAAAAACTGTGGTGCTTCTGTCTGCTGTTTAGCATTTCACACCCTCCTCGTAAATTTACTTATCTTATCAGATTCAATTCAGTTGGTGCACCCCAGTCAAGGATTATTTAGCGTGCTATTACCTGTGCCACACTCCTAGCCGTGTTTTCTAACGGTGAAAAATAAAGGCATACTCCGCCCCTTTTTGGCACTGGGTAGCACACAAATGAAATTCTGTTTCAGAAATTCAATTTTAATGACGAAAGTCACACTTCTCCAATTATTGTCCTGCTCGGCGAGTGTAATATAATGTTTATTATAATTCAAGTTATAATATAATTATATTCTTTAACAATACAAGTCAAATTATATTGTTTTCGGTCTCTGGACCAACTTAACGCATGGTCAAATCTCTACTTGTTCTCATGTCAATACATTTGAATATTAAAAGGCCTTTTGGCTCAGGGCTGATAAGATGTACATTCGCTGTTTTTCTTTTTCCCTTTGCTAGGTTTCAAATACCTTTTCCTCTCATTTAGTCTTTTTAAATGGCCATTATAACGTTTGATTCTTCTAATTACTCTTACTTTATATTTTTCCGTTTATAGATAAGGAAACTATATCGCTTTGCAGTCCTTCTCCTAAGGATGCACGACACAAGTGGTCAGTCCCGAAGATCAGAAGCTGAGGCAATGGCTAAATATCTAGGACGTTGCCGTAATCCCAACGCGCAACAATCAAAGATATATTCAGTAGCCCTCTTGGATGCCCTTCAGGAACTCAATTCAACCGTTTTCCAAAACTATTAAATTAGAACAGAAGTCATCGGAAGCGTCCAAGCTAGGTTAATCAACCAGCGTAAAGCTGATCCTAGTCGGACTAACCCATCCTCTCATCCAAGCAGCCCGCACACTTCCTGATATCAGTTATTAACCGTCGTTAATCTCTGACGCAATCTTGTGGAATATACGAATCCGTAAATCTATTTTGGAAAAAACAAATCTCAGAGTAATTCAGAATACATTCAAACATAACAATATTTCGTTCTCTGAAGCCTCAAATATGAAAAGGTTTTTTGTTTCAGGATTAATGAGATGCGTTCGCTGTTTCTGATTTTCAAATTCATTGTGAATCACATTATAGCCATCAAATTCAGCACAGACACACGCGTTCACTTCAGTTAACACAGGACACATGGCCTAGAATCCCTTCATCTACAACCCTTTTACCTAAGTGTTCCAAATACACCCACAGCAAAACAATAGAATACAACATCTATATCACCTTTGCCTAAGTGTTTCAACTACACTTACAGTAAAGCAATCCTGTGTTTAAACAATAAACTTTAAATTAGCCTATGTGCATGTTGTAGCACAAACAACCAAATTGTGTTCTACGTGCACAATGTGTTAAGCACAACTTCAAATTTGAAAATCCAAACAGAATCATTGCAAACATGAATATGTATCACATCATCCTGTTTTTCTCAAACTTGCTTTTAAACAAATGCATCGACTTGTCTTTTTGTTTAAAATAGAGTCTGTCAAGATTAGTTTAGGTTTAGTATAGGATATTAATGTTTTCAATGTGGCTTTTGGGCCTACCAGTCAGCCAGCATTTAGCATTTAGCATTAGTCTTGGACGCAGCATGGCTTTAGCATTTAGCATAGCGTTTTGATTGAAAACAGCATGCCAATAGCATTTAGCAATAGCCTTAATATTTGAGTCTTAGCCTGTACATAATATCATCCTGTTTTCCCAAAATGTTCTTTTCATAAACAATGCATCGATCTGCCTTTTTATTTATAAGATCACGTGTTTTCCGATCGTTTACAAACTTAGATTTTTCTTTCTCTGTTTTCTGTTAGTTTGCTCATTCTTTTCACGTGTTGCTGGTTTCAATAATGGCCGGAAAACATGCGCCTGATTTTAAAACTTTTAGTCTTTACTTTTTTAGCTCTTCATCGAGTTATTAATTATTTGGATGTTATTCTCACTTGTTTCGTTTCCTGTTGCTTAGGCAAAATAAGGAGATCTTTAAAATCTAATGCACAAGGGTTTTCATTCTTCATCTGGCTGCCGCATCACGTTCTAAACAAAGGGCTTTAATTCCGACCCGTAAACAATGCAAACATTTCTTCAACACTTCTATAAAGGGCAGAAAAAGTTTACTTACCATCGCGGCGGAAGAAAGAGAAGATGTTCAAACCTCTTGTTGATTTTAAAATCCCAAATACTTGCTGAAAAGGACATTTCTCGTGAAACTGTTTTGATCTGTTTTGAGATCATGTCGAGGTCACCATTTTGTAAGGCCCGCTATATTGGCCCAATCTGCCGGTTCGCCAATACACGGGGAAGGTTGTCACGTGTTCTGTCCTCACTCATGCAAAGTATTTGTTGGTTAAATTTGCAATACATTAATCATGTACTCACTCGTTAATTCATCTGACTCCATAAATGAAAGGTTTTAATAATATCTGTGCCTCACTAAAAGTGAGCGAATGTTTGACTATTCCTTTTAACCATTAAATAAACAATGTCAAACCCAGTTGGAATAATCACATTGTAGCAATTTAATATTTCAGATATCAGAGATCAATTCCACAATCAATTCAAATATCTAGAACATGGTTATACATTGGTTACACCAAAGAATCTTACCCAGCTTGTACCTGAGATAGAGAGAGAGAAAGGGAAAGAAAGAGGGAGAGAGAGAGAGAGAGAGAGAGAGAGAGAGAGAGAGAGAGAGAGAGAGAGAAACCACCTATCCAATTCCACGTCCAGCCAAAAAGAAGCGACAGAGAGAGCCAGAACACCTTCCTTTATCCTCTGTCCAGGTGACAAGGGGGATGGGGTGAGACCACCCTCAAATGGCTTCTATCCCACAGAAGGGGGGTTGCCTTATCTGGCATTATCTCTAAACCATTTTCCTATGAACTTCTATAAACCTTATTTCCTTTTATTTTATCTATCTGGATATGAGATATCTGTACCACTCACTTTGAGACATTTCAAATGACACCAAAAACATAACAGTCAATGTTGAATATTCACATTAAACCATGTTCTTGTGTGAGCTCCTAGTTTCTGAGAGGAAGAAAGGCTGTATTGGGAGGTCAAATGTTAATCAGCCAGCAGGGCCCTTTTGTCCCATAAATCAGGCCTCAACCAGTATTTTCAGTCTTACACATACTAGAGGCACAGCTAGAACGCGCAAGTGTTTTTGCCAGAATACTGTTCACCCTGTTATTTCATTGTTGTTTTTTAGTCAAGGTAAGCCTATCTTCGATCCTATTGTTACTTTGTATTTTTAACTTCACATAATTCTGTATTTTAGAGAGACGCGTTGGCACAATTAACAACAGCCGCGAGTGAAAATTAAAATTATTGTTACATTTGCACTTAAGCCTTTGCTCCTAGCAGGTTGGAATTGCCACATTTTCGCGTTATTTACACTTAATTGCCCGACCGAAACAGCTGTACTCACTCAAGCGGTGAAAGCATTATCCGTATATCTGTGTAATTTGCGCGCTGTCGCGGAAGCGTCAGCGGAAGCGTTCAGCCTCCTCGTGTGAAGACCGACTCGGGAAAAGACCAGCGACTCTACCTGCGCGACTCCACCGAGCAAGGACACCAGAAAGGCACTTAAGTATCTCCTCTTCCCCTTCTCTTCCCTCTACTTACCTTATTGTTCACCTTAATCAACATGTGCTTTCAATACATTCCTGTTATCTCTCGGCACCGTCCTTTCATCACGCGCAATAGGCAGCGCAATACTGCCAATCTGCGTCCCATCCTCACATCCTCACATACTCCTCTCTCTCTTTCCGTGGGTCTATGGAATTGTCAGTCAGCAGTCAATAAAGCTGACTTCATTCCAGCCTTTGCATCTCATTCTACTCTTAGTATCTTGGGGCTGACTGAGACCTGGATTCGTCCAGAAGACTCAGCAACCCCTGCTGCTCTCTCTAGCAATTTCTCCTTCTCCCACTCCCCTCGCCAGTCTGGGAGAGGTGGGGGTACAGGGCTTCTCGTTTCTAACAATTGCAAATACTCCACGCTCTCTTCTCTATGCAACAACAACTCATTTGAATATCATGCTATTACACTTACAACCCCCATTAAAATCCATATTGTAGTCATTTATCGCCCGCCAGGTCAGCTGGGTAACTTTGTAGATGAGCTGGATGTGCTGCTGTCCACTTTTCCTGAGGACGGCACCCCACTTCTAGTCTTCGGTGACTTCAACATTCATCTCGAAAAGCCACATGCAACAGACTTCACCTCTCTCCTAGCCTCTTTCGATCTCAAACGACTCATCACCACAGCTACTCACAAATCAGGCAACCAACTGGACCTGGTTTACACACGCAACTGCACCACAGAAAACATCCTGGTGACACCTCTCCACGTTTCAGATAATTTCCTCATTACTTTCAGTCTACAACTCTCTACCCCTGCACCCCCACCCCCACCACCAGTCACTTTCAGACGAAACCTGCGCTCACTTTCCCCCTCCCATCTCTCCTCTGCCGTGTCATCCTCTCTTCCCCCACCCTCACAATTCTCATCTCTGGATGTGAATACCGCAACGGACACCTTATGCTCCACTCTAATCTCTTCTCTAGACATTATCTGCCCTCTCTCCTCCAGGCCAGCACGCACTACTCCCTCTAACCCCTGGTTATCTGAGGTTCTTCGGGAACACCGGACCAAACTCAGGGCAGCGGAGAGGAAATGGCACAAATCAAAAGACGCATCTGACCTGAGTATGTATCAATCTCTCCTCTCCTCCTTTTCTGTTGATGTTCATGCTGCAAAATCTTCATACTTCCACAACAAGATCAACAGCTCCTCCAACACACGATTACTCTTCAAGACATTCAACTCTCTCCTCTGTCCACCTCCACCACCTCCCGCCTCCTCCTTAACTGCTGACGATTTTGCGACCTTCTTCACCAACAAAACAACAGCTATCAGCAGTCAGTTCTCAGCTCCACACACACAGGAACCCAGACCGACCCCTTCCACAGCCAATACCCCTCTGTCCTCCTTTTCTTCGCTAACCGAGGAAGAAGTATCTACACTTCTCCTCTCCAGTCACCCTACCACCTGCACGCTTGACCCCATCCCCTCACACCTTCTACAAGCCATCTCTCCCACACTTCTACCATCACTCACACACATCATCAACTCATCCCTCCACACTGGCACCTTCCCTACAGCATTCAAGCAGGCTCGGGTTACTCCACTGCTCAAAAAACCAACGCTAAACACATCATTGGTAGAGAATTACAGACCTATCTCTCTCCTACCATTCATTGCGAAGACACTTGAAAGAGCTGTCTTCAACCAACTAACATCCTTCTTGTCTCTAAACAACCAGCTGGATGTCAACCAATCTGGCTTCAAGAAAGGACATTCAACTGAGACTGCATTACTGTCAGTCACAGAAGCCCTACGGATCGCAAAAGCTGCTTCCAAATCTTCAGTCCTCATTCTCCTGGATCTGTCTGCTGCCTTCGACACGGTGAATCATCAGATCCTTCTGTCCACCCTCTCATCACTGGGCATCACAGGAACTTCACTCCACTGGTTTGAGTCCTATCTCACAGGTAGGTCCTTCAAGGTCGCATGGAGAGGCGAGGTATCCAGAGCACATCAGCTGACCACAGGGGTTCCCCAGGGTTCAGTTCTTGGTCCCCTCCTCTTCTCCATCTACACCACATCACTGGGACACATCATACAGGCACACGGTTTTTCCTACCACTGCTATGCTGATGACACACAGCTCTTCCTCTCCTTTCAACCAGATGATCCCACAGTAGCTGCACGGGTCTCAAGCTGTCTGGCGGACATCTCCACATGGATGAAGGAACACCACCTGCAGCTCAACCTGGCAAAGACTGAGCTTCTCGTCCTCCCTGCCAATCCGTCTCTACAGCACGACTTCACCATCCAGCTAGAGTCATCATTAATCACCCCATCAAGATCGGTCAGAAATCTTGGAGTAACGTTTGATGACCAGCTGACCTTCACAGATCACATTTCAAAGACAGCTCGATCATGCAGGTTTGCACTGCACAACATCAGGAAGATCAGGCCTTTCCTAACTGAGCATGCAACACAACTTATCGTCCAGGCCCTGGTCATCTCTAGGCTTGACTACTGCAATGCCCTTCTGGCTGGACTCCCAGCATGTGCGACCAAACCCCTACAGATGATCCAGAATGCTGCAGCTCGTCTTGTCTTCAACGAGCCCAAGAGGGCCCACGTCACTCCTCTGTTCATCTCTCTGCACTGGCTACCTCTAGCTGCTCGCATCAAGTTCAAGGCACTGACGCTTGCTTACAGAACTATCACAGGCTCAGCTCCCTCCTACTTTCACTCACTCCTACGAGTCTACATCCCTACCAGACACCTACGATCGGTCAACGAGCGACGTCTCGTGGTTCCATCACAGAAAGCCACAAAATCACTTTCCAGAACATTCTCATTTACAGTTCCATGCTGGTGGAACGCTCTCCCCACCCTCATCCGGAATGCAGAATCCCTGACAACATTCAAAAAACAGCTGAAAACCAATCTCTTCCGTGAGCACTTAACCTTATAGAGAAAAAAAAAAAAAAAAAAAAAAATCCTTTCCCTTTGAAACATCACTTATCAGGCTTATGCTACTCTGAATAATACCTGAACTTCGTATTTTGAGCACTTCCTGCGTTGTTGTTGCTTTTGCCTCTTTATGATGACTCGCTGAACTTAGTCCTAATTTGTAAGTCGCTTTGGATAAGGGCGTCTGCTAAATGACTAAATGTAAATGTAAATGTATTTGCTTGTAGGGTTTTGGCATCTTAGAGATGCCAGGTGGGGAGTATGCTGTTCCCTACTGCAGTTTGCAATTTAGCGACCCCTAGAGGCAATGTGCCTCTATTTAAGTAGAGCATGTGCTGTTCAGCCATTTTGTTATCAGGCATTTGAGTGAGCACACGGATGAATTCCATCTCCATTCATGTTTTACCCTTGAAAAGGCATTGTCTGTAAGTGTTTTCTAAAATCAATGTTATGAAAGTTCTTTGGTGTTTTGTCATATAACGTAGTGTTGTACTTGAATATGTCAGATGTGTGTACAAATTTAACTATGGATGTTGTCTATGCTATTATGTATGCTATGCTAACTATGTTTAGAAGGGATGTTTTAGAAGATGTTTATGCTCAAAGTGTCTTGTAAAGTTAATGTATTTTTATTGTTGTTTTTTGCAGTTTTACACCGCTTCCATTAAATGAAATTCAAGTCAACTCTGTCTTGGGTACTTTTTGGAGGAGTGTTAAGCTTGCTGCATAGCTATGTATCAATACACATAGTGAGGACAGTAAAATTACCCATCCAGATGATATCTCCTCTCAGGCTGACCATATCAAAATTCAGAAGCTCTCCTTCATGATAGTTGTGACCAGAAGCCATCACTCCTGCAGCCCAATTTGAATAAGTGAAAAATGGGGTTCTCTCTACATGGCATCCTCCTATCAAAAGCACTACAACACTTAATTCATCTCTTGTGCAACTCTCTCAATTCAATGGCTCCATAAAATCAATTAGGGCATATCTTTGTTTTGGTGTTAATTTTCTTCCCCTCTTTCCCCTTTTTCTCTTTTATATCTAAATTGTCACTCCTGTTTTATTCTTTTCCCTCCATCTATCTCTTTTTTCTACCTACTCCAATGTCTTTGTTTTCTTTCTAGTCTTTCTTATTTTTGTGTATCTCTAACCACACATGGTCTGTTAGCCTTTTATTGTCAGGGGCTGTTTTCAACTAAAAACATACAACTTTTTATGCGTTTTGGCCGTTCGTTTACACGACAATAGCGTTTTGGGTTCCTGAAAACGCAAACTTTTGAAAACGGGTTTCAAAGTGGAAGTTTTTGAAAACATTCTCCGTGCAAACCACAAAAACGCAAATCTCTGAAAACGATGACGTCATGCACATGTGTTCAGTCTATAGTGTTTCATCGCCATCTAATAGCCTGGCAGCAGAATACAGGGTTTTTAATCGTTTTTGCGGATACGTGTGAATGGGGATCGTTTTGACATTGGTGTTGTCTGTACGCGGAAAACGTCGTCAGTTTTAAGCAAATCATTGTCGTGTAAACGTACCCTTAGTCCCTTGTTCCCAATCTAATCCTGGCCACTCTTTTTGTATGCATTCTAAATTAGTAATACTGGTCAATTTTCCAAGGAGGCCATTTTTCCTGTTCTCAGTCAGTTCTAGCCAAAAATGGGTATGGAGCCGTAGTGTCTGGATCATAGACTGTAAAAAAAGATGGACGACGCCCCTTCACTCTCTTCCACTGGTTAAAAGTGAGGCCGCCAAAGTCCGAATATGGCACAGACATCTTGTGCTGATTTGGGACCCGAGTCTGCGCAGTAGTGAGCCGGAAGTAAGGCCACGACATCAAGGCCCCACCCTCACTCCCACAGAAAGTGCCTTGGTGACTATTTCGTTTGGAGTTGTTAATCACAGCTGTCAATCATGACGTCACATTCCCGTTTAGCATCAAATAACAAACTAAGATCAAACTTATCTATAAAAACGAACACTTAAACTTAAATCAGCGTGATAAAAACTATCTAAAATGTCAGAAAACATCTTTGATTTTTATTTAATTGAAGTGTCATTTGATTGTCTAGTGTCCATCACGTCCATTAGACATCATGGGGAGGCGGGCTTTATGAGCTACACTGGGACCAGCCACCTGGGGGCGGTCGAGATGTTCTAATGGTGCCACTGGAAATGGTGTTCTCACCTTATCACCCGCTGAAATTATACCAAAACATATATAATTCTTCCCAGGATTGAGATAACATCACACAGACAACCGTTTTGTTTCAAAATTAACCTAAAACAATGTGTTATCTTTCCATAACTTTAAAAGTGTTATAAGAATATATAAGTAAGCTAATCTAAAAGTAATTTAGGATTGGTTTAATATGTTAAATATGTCAGTAGGCCTACTGAGACTTATCTGCTCTTTTTATGTTGATTTCAAGTTTGATATGATAATACATTTATTTCACCATAGGTTTTGTGATGTTGATATTGTCATTGACTGCTGTAATATTGTGAGATATCGTTTTATATACGATATATATATCTCTCAGTGTATTAAAAATAAAAAGTTATTTTTAATACACTGCATGCACCATCCAACGTAGCACAGTTAGTATGTTATCCAAACACTTAGCACATTTCCCAGCATTAAAGCAACTCTCAACACAAGCATGTCTTTAGCTTTCACCATATGCACTGCCACACATCTTTTCAACATTTAAACAGACAAACTCGGGCCCTTAGACTAACAGTTCACTTCTCACCTCTCATGACCAGCTCTTAAACCACTCTGCTGGCCTGGGTTAGGTTTAGGGTTTGGTTTTTACACCTCTTGAGTGTGGAAATGAAAGTAACACCTTTAGTTTTAGCATCGCTATCGGTTATTTGTGCCAGATCACTCAAAATTGTATACATGGTAGTCACATTTGTCTGCTACAAATATAACTCACTTGGACGTGTACAACACAATCAAAGATTATGAGAATTAATGAAAACACAAATAGTTCAAAAAACAATTGCTATTTGTGTTTGTGTGTCTGTATTCCTGTTGCATAACAGTTTAGTCACTAGATACACTATGTTGGCAAAAGTATTGGGAAACCCCTCCAAATCATTGAATTCAGGTGTTCCAATCACTTCCATGGCCACAGTTGTGTAAAATCAAGCACCTAGGCATGCAGACTGCTTCTACACACATTTGTGAAAGAATGGGTCGCTCTCAGAAACCGAGTGAATTCAAGTGTGGTACTTGCCTGACTGCATTGTGCCAAGTGTAAAATTTGGTGGAGGGGGGGGATTATGGTGTGGGGTTGTTTTTCAGGGCTTCATGCTCCCAACGTAGTGGGAACAGTTTGGGGATGTTCCTGTTCCAACATGACTGCGCACCAGTGCACAAAGCAAGGTCCATAAAGACATGGATGAGCGAGTTTGGTGTGAAGGAACTTGACTGGCCTGACCTCAACCCGATTGAACACCTTTGGGATGAATTAGAGCGGAGACTGCGAGCCAGGCCTTCTCGTTCAACATCAGTGCCTGACCTCTCAAATGCGCTTCTAGAAGAATGGTAAAAAATTCACATAAACACACTCCTAAACCATGTGGAAAGCCTTCTCAGAAGAGTTGACGCTGTTATAGCTGCAAAGGGTGGGCCAACTCCATATCAAACCCTACAGATTAAGAATGGGATGTCATTAAAGTTCATGTGCATGTAAAGGCAGACGCAAGTATGTTGCCATCTAACTTTTATATGTGAATTTTGTCATATTACATAAAAAACGCTTGATGGAAATGCCAAGATGCACATAAATTCTACAAATGTGCACAAAAAAAAAAGAGAATTAAAATCATATGTGCTCAACTGAGGTGGATAATGTTTTTACCCGATCAGAAGAAATGCGCATTAACTATGATGGAAACATATTTACCACATAAATCTCTCAATGTGCAACAAGTTTTGTCTTAACAAGGGATGTGATTGACAACTGGAATATAAGGAGTTGGTTGTACCATCTTTAATGAACTGTTACAACTATCCCCACCCCTAACAGGCATAACTTAGTTAACGGTTATAGTATGCAGTGTTAAAGTTAGCATAAATGCAAAGCATCAAATTAAACTAGAGAAATAGCTACTTTAGATTATGCAAGTACAAAACATTTATCTACAGCAGTGGTTCCCAATTCCAGTCCTCGTGACCCACTGCTCTGCACATTTTGTATGTCTCCCTTATTTAACACACCTGAACCAGATCATCAGCTCATTAGGAGAGACTCCATGAACTGAACTGAGTGTGTCAGATAAGAGAGACATACAAAATGTGCAGAGCAGTGGGTCACGAGGACTGGAATTGGGAACCACTGATCTACAGTATCTATTGGAATAAAAAATGGCGGATGGTGCCTGTGCTCCAGCTGCTTTAGCATTGTGTCGATCTAGACTAACCTGAAGCGTACAGGACTGTGGATGGTAAAGTAATTGTGGAGGACGAACTTTTAAACTTTCTTGCGGTGAAATCTAGAACATTAAGCCAGGATGAAATAGTTTTTCTTGCTGTAAACACGTTGGACTCTGAAAGGATAGAGGCCTCCAAGAAAGTGTTGTCTGAGCTGTGCCCTTCATCGCAGCGCAATATATCACACAAAGGAGCGCAAAAGGACACAAACAACATAAAGAGTTGTCTGAAAGTCCTCAATGAATGCGGGGAAAACGTCCCACATGCTTAAGAAAATAGAGCAGATGCATGCTGACATCGGTGCCATGGGAGCCATCATGGCTCGGGATGGTGGCCGGGACATGTGCGGATCAGCGCTTGAGGGGACTTGTGACAGCGGCGGCGGCTCAATGCTGGTGGCAGAGGACGTGACCATGCCGGTGACTGAGGCCACTCGACCGCTGTGTGTGAGGAGGGTGGGTGAGGAGTCCAGGTTCCTCGCTCTAAGCAACAGTGGACAGACGAACAATGTTACACATTCGCCTGCTTCCCCAAAGTGGACTACTGTTGTCAAAAGAGGAAAGCGACAGAAACTGGCAACACGGGAGGACGCTTTGCTACACCTGGTATCAGGAAACCGGGTAAAAACATGGCAATTGTGGGCACAGGAGTAGCAGGCCACATTAAGACCGTGACCACAAGACTGGTGAGTGTTTTTTATGAGGTGCCCATAGGGACATTATTCAGAATTACCATGCATATACATATACTTTTCCTCTCACATACACATATGAAACCAAATTCATTCACATACTATAATGAAATGCTCACACACATACAAGTGAAATGCTTTTACAAACACAACTGAAACGCTCTCATACATACAACTGAAAATATTACGCTCACACACACACAACTGAAATGCTCACACACACACAACTGAAATGCACACACACACACACACACAACTGAAATGCTTACACGCACACACACACAACTGAAATACTCTCATACATACAAGTGAAATGCTTTAACACACACAACTGAAATGCTCACACACACACAACTGAAATGCACACACACACATACCTTAATACAATATGTCATTTGTTCACAATGTCCCACCACACAATAAATCATTATACCATTTCGACAAGACACATTCAAAATGCAAAAAGATTTGATTTTCCAAACTGTTTGGAGCAATTTGTTATATTTTTGTAATTTTTGTACATTTGTCATTTTGAAATATAACATTAAAGAGTATATTTGATGTGATGAATTGCTCTGTCATTTATCAGATTTACCAATTGTTATAATTTCAATTTGTGCTGGTTAATTATGAACAATGGGTAAAATTGGAAGGCAGGGGCGGGGCGGGGCTCCATTAGGGCTCCTCCCCTAACCGCATGTGATCTCACTCCAAGCTTTTGATAAAACTTGAGAACCCTGAGTAACCCTTTAGTATGAACACTATGAATGTTTATTAATGTATTTTTTCTTGCTCTCTTTCTTCCTCCCTAGCCACATGACCAATAAAACAGTTTGTGACCTATCTGCAGTGTCAGTGTGCTTTTATTAAGTAAAATATTGTGTTGTGATTGCATCTCTGACAGCTGCGCCAGCTGGGTGGTCAAGTGTGATGGGGTCAATTTCATCAGGGAGAAGCTGGTTTTGTGGTGGTACTCGCTCCTTTCTGATAGTGGCTATATTGTGCAGAATGGCACATGCAGCCACTATCTGTGATGCCCGCTCTAGTGACACTCTTAAACGCCTAAGGCAGTTGAAACGTGCCTTTAGGATGCCAAAGGTCATCTCGATCTTGACCCTGGTTTTACTGAGGGCCACATCGAAGCGGTTTTGTGGCCCTGTCTGAGGGTCAGGATAGGGGGTTAGCAAAAACCTCTGGCATGAATAACCTCTATCTCCTACCAACAGGCCCTCAAAAAGAAACACAAGGGGAAAATAGTGTAAGTTTTGCTATTAAAATTAAAACTTTAAAGTGTACTGTACCAAATTTAACTTGCCTTCCTCAAAGCGCTGACACAAAATAGAGCCAGGCCATTTGGCATCCAAACTTGTGATCATGCATTCATGATCACAAGTCATCTGCAGATGAAATGTACAGTAAATAATTGTCCTATCTGTTACTATTTATTTAAAGATTGATCTCAATGCAAATAAAAATCTTCTCACATAGGCTATATAGTAGCCCTACCTGAACATTAAGGCTGTGAAAGGACTTTCTGTTCACATAATCTGCCTCATGTTCTCCTAGAGCTGTGGAGATTGCAACATGTGTGCAGTCTATTGCTCCTATGACTCTAGGGAATCCTATCATAGGAATTAAAAATATATATTTAAAATCATTCTTAACAGGTAGCTACTGCAGACTATTGTATAATAGATTTCTAAGTGTGAAATATGCTTTTTTGAAGAAGAAAAAATAAAGAGTGCGAAAGGTTAAATTTGTTCATGTGATGTCACCCTATCAATATATCTTACCGGCAATTTTAGAAAAGCCCTCTTTTATGGACATGGTCGATAAATGTCCAGGGAACACAATGAAGCTATTTATGTACCCCTGCAGAGCGAGGACCACCTTGCGAATGGTTAGACAGACCGTGTTTTTCCCTAGATTCTCTGCATCACCGACCGCATACAAGTATGTACCACTTGCAAAAAAGCGCAACGCAATACATACCATTTGCGGTACAGTAAGGGCATGGCTTCGACGAGTCACATTTGTTATGTGCGGCTCAAGAAGTTCACAAAGATAAGACATTCCTTCTGTGGAAAATCTGTATCTTTCATACAAGGAAGTATCAGGAAAGTCAAATGGATTTTGTCTGTCCCTAAAAACTGTTTCTCTACGAAGTGCTCGGCTAACAATTTGCGCGGAGATGTCCACAGGATTTGGGAGAAAAGGTGAAGCCATTGCAACAGAGAACAGACGCTGGGAATTAGTTACGTCACCTATATGTTTCTTTGCTCTCAGCTGATTGGTCAAACTTCAGTCTGAGATCTTGAATCCAGAACATAACCTGCCCCGGAGCAGGTTAGCCGTGCAGCGTAAGATACCATGGCGACGAACACCGATTAAAGCCGAGCTACTTTCATAGTACCCAGGCCCGGACTGGCCATCGGGAGCACCGGGAGAATTCCCGGTGGCCTGGCGACTAATTTGGCCTGCTGCCAGCCAGCGTTTTTATTTTTTTATTATTATTATTTTATACTACTACCTTTACCAGTGATCATTTTCGAATTTGTCATTCAATAAAATTATTATTATAAAATAAAATCATGAATCTGTTAGTCTTGACTGGCAAGGCTACGATTCCACTTTAAGCATCAGCCAAACGGTTAAACAGAAAATGCCACCCGGTGATGGAGAGAAAACGGCCAGGTGGAGCAGAGAGGGAAAGGACAACGAAAAAGAAAGCACTCAGAGAACAAGCATCAAAATGTTGCAAAATGAATGACCTGTTCAGGGCTTCAAGTGCAGGTCAGTTTCATCTGTAAATACTGTACTTTTTTCTTCGTTAACTTAGTATTGAAATGCTAGCAAATGTAAGCGGTAGGCTATGGCGCCCCTATTACTATCGTCACTCAAAATACTGTATGCTAAAGGAGATTAATATTATTTAGTGTAAAGTTACATTAGTAATTTAGCAGACAAATATTAACATTTATGTGGTACTGGGAGCAGGGAGACAGGAGTGATAGTGCAGACAGTTTAAAACTTTTTTCCTTTCCTTTCCTGTTTTTTTTTTTTTTTTTTTTTTTATCAAATGAAGGTGGAGACAGTTGTCAACCTAGCACTAACTGTGGTGCAATGATCACACATTCAGCCAGGGAGTGAGATGACATGTAGAAGCAAAATAAGTTTTTTTTTTTTTTTAACATGTTGTATGAACTATAGTGTTGCTAAATGTTGGATATTTAAGTAATTTTAAGATGAAAACAACAACATTTTGTCATAAATATAATACTTAGATTTTTTACTAAAATAAACGTAGATTCTGGGCAAACAAATTACAATAAGGTGGTTGTTTTACACCAAGGTGGAGTTCTGTTTGTAACATGAGGCCAGAACAAGTGATAGGTGAAGAAGTGACAGGTGAAGAAGAGACAGGTACAAGAAAAATACGCACACTTTATATATATATATATATATATATATATATATATATATATATATATAACACTAGCACTTTACTTATTGTATGAGGATGATGATACTGGTGGAAGTGAGAGACATAGAGATATTAGGGTAGGCTAAATGAAGAGAAGGAAAAGGGAAGTGAGGATACCGTTAAAGAGAAAGCCTTTAATTATTTTACACGGCCCCAGCCTAAGGATTTAGACCAATAAATGTAATTTAGGAAAAAAAAGGTCCGTGTTTCTAAATTTTATTTGGATCCATAGGATGGCCTGGATGGGTGTGGGATTTCCCGGCCTGAAATTGTGTCCCAGTCCGGCCCTGATAGTACCTAAAACCCAGGGTTGGCGGAAACTAAACTGGAACATAGCTGGCTAGCCACCTAAACCGGCTTCATGGTATAGGCCCCAGGAACGTGTTGTCGTACATGCTGATCCAGAGCATCCCAAACATGCTCAGTGGGTGACATGTCTGGTGAGTATGCTGGCCATGCAAGAACTGGGATGTTTTCAGCTTCCAGGAATTGTGTTCAGATCCTTGCAACATGGGGCCGTACATTATCATGCTGCAACATGAGGTGATGGTCGTGGAATAATGGCACAACAATAGGCCTCAGGATCTCGTCACAGTATCTCTGTGCATTCAAAATGCCATCAATAAAATGCACCTGTGTTCGTTGTCCATAACATACGCCTGCCCATACCATAACCCCCATCGCCACCATGGGCTACTCGATCCACAACGTTGACATCAGCAAACCGCTCCCTGGCAAACACCCACACGACGCCATTCACACTGTCTGCCATCTGCCCTGTACAGTGAAAACCGGGATGCATCCATGAAGAGAACACCTCTCCAAAGTGCCAGACGCCATCGAATGTGAGCATTTGCCCACTCAAGTTGGTTACGACGACGAACTGTAGTCAGGTCGAGACCCTGATGAGGACTAAGAGCATGCAGATGAGCTTCCCTGAGACGGTTTCTGACAGTTTGTGCAGAAATTCTGGTTATGCAAACCGATTGTTGCAGCAGCTGTCCGGGTGGCTGGTCTCAGACGATCTTGGAGGTGAAGATGCTGGATGTGGAGGTCCTGGGCTGGTGTGGTTACACGTGGTCTTCGGTTGTGAGGGCGGTTGGATGTACTGCCAAATTCTCTGAAATGCCTTTGGAGACAGTTTACGGTAGAGAAATGAACATTCAATTCACGGGCAACAGCTCTGGTAGACATTTCTGCAGTCAGCATGGCAATTGCATGCTCCCTCAAAACTTGCGACAATCTGTGGCATTGTGCTGTGTGATAAAACTGCACATTTTAGAGTGGCCTTTTATTGTGGCCAGCCTAAGGCACACCTGTGCAATAATCATTCTGTCTAATCAGCATCTTGATACAGTTTCCACACCTGTGAGGTGGATGGATTATCTCGGCAAAGGAGAAATGCTCACTAATACAGATTTAGACAGATTTGTGAACAATATTTGAGAGAAATAGGCCTTTTGTGTACATAGAAAAAGTGTTAGATCTTTGAGTTCAAGCTCATGAAAAATGGGGGCAAAAACCAAAGTGCTGCGTTTATAATTTTGTTCAGTGTATGAACAGAACTGGTGACAAAGGGCAGCCCTGCCAGAGTCCAACATGCACTGGGAACAAGTCTGACTTACTGCCAGCAATGCGAACCAAGCTCCTGCTCCGGTCGTACAGGGACCGGACAGCCCTTAGCAAAGGGCCCCTGACCTCATACTCCCAGAGCACCCTCCACAGGACGCCGTGAGGAACACAGTCGAATGCCTTCTCCAAATCCACAAAGCACATGTGGATTGGTTGGGCAAACTCCCATGAACCCTCAAGCACCCTGGAGAGGGTATAGAGCTGGTCCAGTGTTCCACGACCGGGACAAAAACCGCACTGTTCCTCCTGAATCCGAGGTTCTACTATTGCCGAATTCTCCTCTCCAGTACCCTGGCATAGACTTTCCTGGGGAGGCTGAGAAGTGTAATCCACCTGTAGTTGGAACACAACCTCCGGTCCCCCTTCTTAAAAAGAGGGACCACTACCCCGGTCTGCCAGTCCAGAGGTACTGTCCCCAACCACCACGTGATGTTGCAGAGGCGTGTCAGCCAAGACAGCCCCACAACATCCAGAGACTTGAGGTACTCAGGGCCGATCTCATCCAGCCCCAGTGCCTTGCCACCGAGGAGCTTCTTGACTACCTCTGTGACTTCAGTTTGGGTGATGGACGAGTCCACCTCCGAGCCCTCGGCCTCTGCTTCCTCAAAGGAAAACATGTCAGTGGGATTGAGAAGATACTCAAACTATTCCTTCCACCATCCGACGATATCCCCAGCTGAGGTTAACAGCTGCCCACCTCCACTGTAAACAGTGTTGGTAGGTCACTGCTTCCCCCTCCTGAGGCACCGGACAGTTTGCCAGAATCTCTTTGAGGCCAACCGATAGTCCTTCTCCATGGCCTCACCGAACTCCTCCCAGGCCCGATTTTTTTGCCTCCACAACCACCCGGGCTGCTGTCTGCTTGGCCTGCCGGTACTTGTCAGCTGCCTCAGGAGTCCCACAAGCCAGCCAGGCCTGATAGGACTCCTCCTTTAGCTTGACGGCATCCCTTACTTCCGGTGTCCACCACCAGGTTCGGGGATTGCCGCTGAAGGGGGTGGATTGGAATCCACTGCTGCTTCAATGTATATGAATGAGTGATTATAATCAAGGTCTTAATCAATATTTTTCCTTCTAAATATCACATGAGTTGAATGACTTCTCTGGAGATTTTACTTCATTATAGAAGGTACCAGTGTGATTACTGAAATGTTCTTTTCATGTATTCTTTAATGTCTGTATTTGATATCTGAATGCAGTAACAGTGCTTGCATATTTAGCTCGGCTTCCAGAAATGAAATAGGGACTTGTTTGAGAAAAGTCTTCAACATGTTAAAACATATAGGGGTCATTGAAGCCAATAGTTTAAGGGACCGTTTCTTTGTCTTACTTTCCAGTTAGACTAAACTGTTGCTCTCCTTGAGAGAAATAACGCATTATCTTGATGTTTTGAGAGGACTCTCCTGTTTATAGTTAGAGCCAGGCCAAATCCAACCTTGGAAAAGCTGTGTGACGGTGTGTGTGTTAGTCTTCTTGGTTGCAGGTTAAGGAACCACTGGCATTATTGGAGATTGACTGAGTTGTTGTTCGGGACATGTTGGCGCCCAGCAACCCAAACCTGGAAGATCATGACGTAGAAGACCAGGTTAGGCACAAGGACAAATAAGCCAGTATTACAAATCCATAACAGATGGATATCTGGATATATGAATGGTGCTGCATATACATTTTCTGTAGGCTGAATGTATTTTTCAAAAGCCTTTAACTTCAAATCATGGGATATCTTATAAAAGTACAACTGCATTATCAACTAATTTTGTTTTTCTTTATCGTTGTAGATTCGCAAATTGGCTTTTGAATTGGCCGATTTTGCCTTTTCCACAGCAGTGGACTAAAAACTGGTTTACCAACTTTATGCGGAGGCACTCCATTCTCTCCATCAGAAGGCCTCAGGCTACAAGTTTGTACAGATCAACAAACTTTAATGAAGTGAACGTGGGGTCTTTCTTCAAAAAATCTGACAACTGTCTACAGCAGACATGGATTTCAGGGAAAAGATATCTGGAATGTAGATGTGATCGGGCTCGTGACTGTCCAGAAACCTGGCTTTCTTGTTGCGACGAAGGGGGAAAGATGACTGGGTAGCATAACATCAGCTGAGGGCGGGGTTCTTGTTACCATGGCACTGGCAGGGGATGCTCTTGGTAACATTATCCCCCCCATTTCGTCTTTCCCCGGAAGAAATACCTTCCGCATTTCATTCGTGGTAGCTCAGAGGGGTCTATCGGCACAGCCAATGGCAGTGGCTGGATGATGGAGAAGGACTTTGTTGTCTTCTTGCAGCATTTTGTACACTACACCCGGGCAACAGAGGAGAGCAAAGTCTTGCTGCTGTTAGATAATCACAGCTCCCGTATCTCAATAGAAGCTATAAACTTCTTTAGGGCCAATGGTGTGGTTATGCTTTAATTTCTACCATGCTGCCCTCACCATCTGCAACCGTTTGACAAGTCTGTCTACGGTCCGATAAAGAGGCTCTTTAACGAGGAGATGGACAAGTGGCACCGTGAGAATCCTGGACAAACTATCACCATCTATGACCTGCCACATTTGCTAAACAACATCTTACTGCTGGCAGCGTCTACCCAGAATGTCCACCCTCACACCACTGGGCCGTCCACCGCCACCTTCACACCACCTGGGATGTCTGCCGATGATGCTCTTGTTGCTCTTACAGGGCCAACAATGACTATATATTCTGAGGGTCTTCATGAAATAACCCTGACCTTTATTTCCTCTGTCGTTACAAGAGGAGGAACTCATCACGGAAGTAAGAGAAATTGATTTAATTTCAAGTAATGTATTATACATCAAATTCTGAAATTGAAATATTCATACCCATCCCTGAAGAGGAGAAAAGAAGATCCTCCATGAAGGTCAAGAGGAAGATCATGACAAAGAAAAAAGAAAAGCACAGAAGACAACCAATGCCTAGTGTGTGATGAATGGTTCTCAAGGTCACGGTCGGGAGAGAAATGGGTGTCCTGCTCCAGGTGTAGCATCTGGTCACACATAGAGTGTACTCTTGGCGGAGACAACTACACATGCCATCATTGTAAAAGTGACACCTGAATCATTTTTTTTCCTTTGTTGTTTGTTTACTGTTACTTTTGACATTCTTATTGTTAGTGTTGTTATTGGAATGTTTCCATTTGTACTGTTGCAATATCTGTTCGTTAAATATCTTGTTCCTGTTTTATACATTTTAACCAGTGCTAATTTAAATAAAATGAATGGATTTAAATGGAATAAACAAACATGTTGCCCAATTGTTATTTTCTTTATTTGTCTTTATTTATTATATTTGCAATGAACGGTTTGTTACCTTTCTATCATTAAAAATGGGTGTCTCAACTAGGGCTGTAATCAACCAAAGAAAATCTTGGTCGACTGAAGTCCTGAAATTTTCGACTAAAAATTACGTTAGAAAAAAAACCCCGTTAAATTAATTAGCTGCGCACTGTGCACAGTACTTGGTAGCCTTGTTGTCCGCCTAAATGAATTATAAATAAACTAGTAGGCTATTTGCAGTATATTAAATCGTTTTTTTACCTAATTATTTTGCACTGAAATGAGTTTGACACACGAGTCTGTTGGCTCTCACAGCGTTGCATCACGTGCACCTGCGCAATATCATAGCCTATGATTTCCGAAAATAGTACTATGTTGTCAACTAGTGATATCATCACAAGAACTTTTGAGGAATATGCAACATAATTTAGACAATTGTTTTTGTCATATGTATTATAATAACTGACAGACACTATCATTTCAGCCGCTCTGTGCAGCTCGCATGAACATAGGAGCATAGCTTCGCGGATAGACTATTACAAGAATAGACTATTAACTTAAAGCTTTTACTCTTAAACACAAAAGGCACGTCCACTTTAATAAAAAAAGAATATTTATTAAACAAACCAGATCAAGTAATAATATCCAGCAAACCTTCTAGTAGCCTACTTTCTTCAATCTGTCTCTCTTCTCCAGTGGGTTGGGCTAATCCAAAAGAAGTGAAAACAAGGGGGGTGTTCTGAAGACAGACTGTTACCTGTGAAACAGGGGTGCTCTGAAAACACCCCCATTAGCAATTAGTGCTTTCCACCTGATGAAATGAACGCGGCAAAAAAATCGACCAATCAGAATTTTGGTCGAGCCAGAACGTATGACCAATAATCGACTAATCGACTGGGAGATTACAGCCCTAGTCTCAACTGTACCATGTTACTGTCTCAACTGTACCACATATGGGTACAGTTGTGACAAAGTTGAGACAAAAAGCACCTTATTTTTATGAGCTAATTGTGGAAAATATAAAATAACAGTACATTTGCTACAACATTTGTAGCAAATGTAATGTTAAAAACATGTTAAATAAGGACTGATTAACAATCAATCAAACTGACTAGGCAGGTAAAACAGGGAACAGAAGGGAAACGAAACCAGAAAATCAACCGCCGTAACATTAACTAAGATAAACATCTGAATAACATGAAGTCATTCACTGACTTATAAACTGGCTAAGTTAGTATAATTAAAGATATTGGATTCATTTAAGTCATGCTAAGAGATTTTGAAAGCAGAGTAATTTAAATAAATAAAGCCCAGTCATTGTACGATGGTTGTGTTTATGTAAAGCCCCAGCTATTGGGGCTTCAAAAGACACACCTATGTTTACATGTATAAATGTACTAATGTTCAAGCTTTTTTGTTTCTGTCATATCAGAACGGTCAATGTTGGTCGTTTATTGTCTGTGATGTGACAAAGGGGTGGAACTGGATTTGTAAAACAAAGAAAAAGGTTTGACTTTAAACATACTTGAAACTCGCCAAGCCAGTTTGTCGTGGAAGAGCAGAGATGCAAATGCATCTGAAATAACAGAAGAAACATGATGGAAGTCAGTGAACAACGACGGTAAAGTACCAGAGCAACATTATTAGACTTATCTGTTTAATTGTTTTAATTTGTGTATTGAAATTGTGAAGGCATAAAATACTTTCAGTTATAATCCATATTGTAGCAAATGTACTGTTAATGATTCAATGTGCAAAATAAGAAATCTTTTCAGAAGTGCCATTTGGATTTAGATGAGAACAATTAGTTGGTAACACTTTACTATAAGGTTTCATTAGTTAACACTTTACTATAAGGTTTCATTAGTTAACACTTTACTATAAGGTATCATTAGTTAACATGAACTGATAATGAACTGCACTTCTATAGCATTTATCAATCTTTGTTAATGTTAGTTTCAACATTTACTAATACATTGTTAAAATCAAAGGTTGTATTTGTTAACATTTAGTTAATGCACTGTGAACTAACATGAACAAACAATGAACAGCTGTATTTTTATGAACTAACGCTAACAAAGATTAACAAATACTGTAACATATGTATTGCTCATTGTTAGTTGTTAGTTAATACACTGTAAAAAAAAAAAAAAAAAAAAAAATTGTTGGTTTAACTTAAAAAGATTAGCCTTAAAATGTTGAGTTTGGAGATTGGTTTAATAAATATAAACTCAGAATCATTTTGTTATCTGAACCACATTATTCATCTAAGTTGATTTGACAAAAGATACAATTTTGTGATAACAAATCATGAAAATATTTTTACAGTGTACAATACCTAATGTTAACAAATTAAAACTTACTGTAAAGTGTTGCCAATTAGTTTTTATCCAGCTTGTTGTAAAACATTCAAATCAAAATTTTGAATGCTTTTACAGAACACCTCATCAGGAATACCTTGTACAGCATTGCTGTGTGTATTATAATAACAAAAGTTTGTTTATCTGAATGCATTGTTACCTAGACATGCCAAAAGACTTGTTTTCTCTTTTTAGTCAAGTGCAAACAAATGGCGGATGCAGATTTCATCGTTCATATGTTATATTCACCATTTTGCTGATCCTGTCGCTGTGTTACTACATCATCGTCTATGAAAACTCAGAAAGCTGGACAGCTGCTGTTAGACAATTTTTTCCAGAGACATTTCACAATAAGACGACCAACGTTTCTCTGAATACGGTATCGAGAGGGAACGTTTCTCTGACTACAGCATCGAGAGGGAACGTTTCTCTGACTACAGTATCTAGAGGGATTTCTGCTGAACCGTGGAAGCCTCCAGAACCATATTATGTGGCTTACCCAAACAATTATATTTTTGTTATTAATGAGCTGGAGAAGTGCCAGAAGGAAAATACTTTCGTGGTGTTAATAATACCAGTAGCTCCAGGAAACCTGGCCGCTCGGGATGCCGTCCGTTCAACATGGGGTACGGAGAGGTCAGTCGCGGACAAGATAATAAGTTTACTATTCCTGATCGGTCTGCCAACTTCACAAGACAGCGAAAAGCTTCAAAAGGATTTGTTGCAGGAAAGCGAGAAATATCATGACATTTTACAAAGTAATTTCTGGGACAGTTACTACAATCTCACCATTAAGACAGTGGTGATGCTAGAATGGCTTTCTGCTTATTGTCAGAATGCGTCCTACGCGATGAAGATCGACTCGGATATATTTCTCAATGTGAAAAACTTAATGAATATGCTTCTGCCGGCACCAAAGCAGAACTATATGACTGGACTTGTGGCCAGGAATGCAATGGTTTTGAGAGACCCCCATTCTAAATGGTATCTCCCAAAAACGGTTTATTCCCCGGCTCTCTATCCTCCCTATGCTCTGGGTTTAGGATATGTGTTTTCTCTGGACTTGGCAGGAAAACTTGTTAAAGCAGCACAAATTGTCAAACCGGTTTACATAGAGGATGTGTATGTAGGCATGTGCATGAATCATTTAGGAATCGCTTTGACTGATCCACCTGATGGAAGCCTATTCAATGTCTTCCCTGTGGATTATAACCGTTGTCGCTATTCGAAACTCATCGCCACAACGACACGAAGCTTAAATAACCAGGTTGACTTTTGGAGGGACTTACAGACACCTGGTCCTTATTGCTAACAACAAAAAAAGCTGAATTTGTGTTATGGTTACATGGCTTCCAGTCAAACCAAAAAGTGTTCAGACACCAGATAGTAAAATGTTTAAATATTTGGGATCAAAACTTATTCACTTTGACATGAACATGTTTTGCTGAAGTGTTTTTTCTTTAATGCGACCTTTTTACACCAAAGACTAAACAAAATGTAGCATTGCTTGGTAATTTGTTGACCTAAATTGGCATTATCTAATTGTGTAGTTAAATTTAACAGACAGCTTTTCAACCTAACTCATGTGTGAGACAGTCTAACAGAAGGATGGACAAAACCAGGGAAATACCAAGTGATTTGATAACTCTGAGTTCTTGTCATATTTTATTACCATTTTCTAAACTATATTTCTAATTGTGATAATTTATGTCACATGTGTGTCACATGATAATTTATGGATGTGAGATATGTTGAAGGTGTCTGAATACATTTTGGTTTGACTGTACATGTGACCAACAAGGCTTGCTGGTCATTTGTCATGAATGAAACACCAAAAACACAAAACCTGGGTTCATTAAAGGGATACTCCACTTTAAAATGAAAATTCTGTCATCATATACTCACCCTCATGTTGTTTGAAACCTGTATGAATTTCTTTCTTCTGCTGAACAGAAAGGAAGATATTTAGAAGAATGTCAGTAACCAGAAAGTTTCTGGTCTCATTGACTTCCATAGTAGGAAAAAATATATACTATGGAAGTCAATGAGACCAGAAACTGTCTGTTTACTGATATTTTTCTCAATATCTTCCTTTCTGTTCAGCAGAAGAAAGAAATTCATAAAGGATTGAAACAACATGAGGGTGAGTATATGATGACAGAATTTTCATTTTAAAGTGGAGTATCCCTTTAAGAGTCAGATCTAATATGAGGAACAGCCAAATAAACGATTTAAGACCAAGATTAATTAGGCCTACATAGGATTAAAAATGACTAAAAAGGGAAGTAAATAACTTGAACTAGACTAACATGAGTTAGGCTACTTTTTTCAGTATTTTGTTGTTGTTGCTGTGCTGTTACATGTATTTGTTTATAATAATTTTTAATGGATGTGATCAGAACTATAATGTCCATTTTAGTAAAAGACATCTTGTCAATATTTTGTCATAAATGACAGCTCATCGTTCCTACATTCTTATTTCAGAATCAAGGGCCTGGGCTGCGTTTCTCAAAAGCATTGTGAGCCAAGTTGATCGTATAGAGATTATTGTTGGCCAATGATGCATTTGAGAAACGCAGCCCAGGTCAGCTAGTAAAATAAATAATCAAAATCTGTATGCAAAGAAGAGGCCATAGATGGGCTAAGATATTTGTTAAACAAAATGTATTGCTATGGTTTTGAAAGAAAGTGATGGAATTAATAAAGCTTTCAATGGCTGCACTCTGTTTATATTTTAGTTTATATTGTGTTCGTTTTGTTGTAAAGTAAAAAATGCATGTAAATAAGTAAATAAATGCCACAGATACAATTTTTAAAAAGAAAAGGGACTCTTCATTGGTGTTTCAACTCTTTGATAATAAATTAAACTCCCATTTAATGCTAATTGTTGACCAATACATTTACACACATATATAATTGATTTTATAGTTATAAAAACTCTTAAAAATAAAAGTTCCAAAAGTTTTTTTTTAGCAGCGATGATGTAGTAGGAGAACCATTTTTGGTTCCACAAAGAACCTTTCAGTTTTTAAAAGAAGAACATACTTTTTTTATTTTTTTTTATTACAAAAATACAACTTTTATAGGTTGAAAAGTTCCCACTGATGTTAAAGGTTCTTCATGGAAGCATAGATGCCAATAAAGAACCTTTGTTTTCGATGCCAATAAATAACCTTTGTTTTCTAACTTCTCAAAATGATGTTCATATCAGACAGCTATTTACAACTATCAGTGTCTCACACTATATCTTCCTTGTTTAAAATTACTTATACTACGTGGTTGTCAAATGCTTGAATCTGATTGGTTTATGAACGTTCTAAGTTGTGCAATTATTTTCAGGGAAACGCACAGTCATTTCAAAGGTCCTTACAGCAAAAGAACCAAAACCCATAATGACACTTACCAAGCATATAAATATATAAATATATTAAACAATTGGATAAAAATTACACATTATTAGGCCTACCATGTTTTTTATATATATAAAGTCAGGCTGTATATAGTCAGCCTGACAGGTTTTCCAGAAAGCAGGCGACATAGCTTTACATATAAGTAGATAACCTCAAGTTTCAGTTCCAAAAATGGAGGTAACTTCCTGGTATGTAAATAGCCATACTAGCTTATTCTCAGAACATTATCTGCTCCAGAGTAGCTCATGTTTCAGGGTTAGTTTACTTCAAAGGTGTTCAGCACATACTTGCCCTATAAAGTATGTATTGCCTTTGAAGTTGGGAGTTTATCACACACTGAACCTTTACAAGCACCTGTAACCCTGATACGCGGAAGTTTCTATTCTAACCCTTTAACCCGATTTTGCTTCTCTGTTTGTAATCAGATCATTTTAAGCTGCTAATTTTAAGCTCCAGGAATGTTTTCAGTCCATGAATTCATTCAAACGATCAGTCCAAAACAGCACTAATGCAAAGAAAACGTCTCGGTTACATATGGTAACCCTCGTTCCTTGATGGAGGGAACGGAGGCGTACGTTGTGACCGACGAATAGGAATCTCGCTAGAGAGGCCAATCTACTATGAGTGAAACTAAACGAGCCAATGCACATGGGCGTGCAATTATTTGCATCAGCTGCTCAGCCACGCAGCGCGGGTATATAATGAGTAGAAGGTGCGATTGCACTTCAGTTTTTTGCTGAGGAGCCGAGCCGATGAGCTGGCTGCCCCGGCGGGTCACAGCAGATTTAGCGATGGGACGTACGTCTCCGTTCCCTCCTTCAGGGAACGAGGGTTAACATAACTAACCGACACGTTCCCTATCAGTCGGTCACTCTTGATGTACGTCGTGACCGACGAATAGGAATCCCTACCAAAGCGCCACAGCTACTGACCCCATCCAGCGCCCTGTATGAGCCTCTTGCCCCTTCGTGCCTGGAAGGACGATAGGAGAGGGCTTAAACAGAGTGTATCTGTCACTGTTGTTCCGTGATAACCCATACAGTGAGATTATTGGATAACACTGGGAAAGCGTGCCCTTTCTGTTAGGAAGGAGAACACTGTGGAACCCACATTCTTCCCTGAAGGAGTTATGTGGAGATATACATATGGACTAACCCGAAGGTTGTACTGCATATGAAATACTGAGTGACTTAGCCCAAGGGAAAGACACAGACTTCCATTTAGGAGCATCCATGGAAGAAATACACATATGGGATCCCCGCAGGGTCACACATTTGGGACCCAGCCTAGACCCGGTTCTAAAGGATTCAATGGATAAAGGCCTGGTGCCGGATGCTCCACCATGTCTGGGCCGAGGGCTCAACAGGTTTTTCAATCTGGAGCAATAAGGGTGCACAGTCGGGTGCAGCAAGCCGACAGAGCCGGGCCTCTCAGTGCTTCTACCCGTTTAGGGTGAGAACACGGGAGGAGACCGGCTCTACACGTAGGCTATAATATCTAGCGAACGTGTTAGGTGTTGCCCAGCCCGCAGCTCTACAGATATCTGTTAGCGAGGAGCCAAGTGCCAGCGCCCAGGAGTATGCAATGCCTCTCGTGGAGTGAGCATGCAACCTGAGCGGGCAGGGCACGCCTTGTGCTTGGTAAGCCAAGGCGATGGCATCCACTATCCAGTGGGCCATCCTCTACTTGGAGACAGCCTTTCCCTTCTTCTGACCTCCATAACAGACAAAGAGCTGGTCTGAAGTCCTGAGACTTTAGAGTTCTGTCCATGTACAGACGCAGAGCGCAAACGGGACAGAGCAAAGCCAGGTCTGGGTCTGCCTCCTCCAGGGGCAGCGCTTGCAGGTTCACCACCTGGTCCCTGAAGGGAGTGGTAGGAACCTTGGGCACATAGCTAGGCCGGGTTCTCAGTACAACATGGTTGTCACCCGGCCCGAACTCTAGGCACGATTCGTCGACCGAAAATGCCTGCAGGTCCCCTACCCTCTTGATAGAGGCCAGTACAACCAGCAGCAAAGTCTTCTTGGAGAGAAGATTTAAGTCTGCTGATTGCAAAGGCTCAATGGGAGCATCCTGGAGTGCTCGGAGCACCCGGGAAAGGTCCCAAGAGGGTATGGAGGGGGGTCAAGGAGGCTTTAACCGCCTCGCCCCCCAAGGAACCTGACGACCAGGTTGTGCTTTCCTACTGTTTTGCCATCTATGTGGTCGTGATATGCTGAAATAGCAGCAGCATGTACTTTGAGGGTGGAGGGAGACAGCCTTCGCTCCAACCCTTGCTGCAAGAAGGAAAGCACTGACCCTATCGAACATCTTCGGGGGTCCTCTCGGTGAGAAGAACACCACTCGACCAACAGGTTCCACTTCAAGGAGTATGCGCCTGTGCAGAAGTGATGGTGTTAAGTACCTCTGGGGGTAAGTCACCTAGAACCTCCACGTCCCGTCCAGGGACCACACATGAGTTTCCAGTAGGAAACTCCAGTTGCCGTAGGGTTCCCTGTCTCTGACTCAGAAGGTCCTTCCTCAGAGGAATGGGCCAGGGAGGGACTGTCACGAGGAGCATGAGTTCTGGGAACCAGGTCCGGGTGGGCCAATAGGGAGCCACCAGAAGGACCTGCTCCTCGTCCTCCCTGACTTTGCACAGGGTCTGTGCAAGTAGGCTCACTGGGGGAAATGCATATTTACGGAGGCCCCGGGCCAGCTGTGTGCCAGTGCGTCAGTACTGAGTGTTCCCTTGATCAGGGAGTAAAACAGCTGGCAGTGTGAGGTCTCTGAGGAGGCAAACAGGTCTACTTGAGCCTCCCCAAACTCTCCAGATCAGCTGAACCGCCTTGGGGTAGAGTCGCCATTCTCCCAGGAGCACAGCCAAGAAAAGAGATCCTCTGCATGGGGGAGAGTTTGCTCTTTTCACAGTTGACCTGAAGACCCAACTGGCTGAGATGCCTGAGCACGAGGTCCCTGTGTTCACATAACTGATCTCTAGAGTGTGCTAGTATGAGCCAGTCATCAAGATAGCTGAGGATGAGAACACCCTGTTCTCTCATGGGAACAAGGGCCCCCTCTGTGACTTTAGTGAAGACACGGGGAGACAGGGAGAGCCCGAAGGGCAGGACCTTGTACTGATATGCTTGACCCTCGAACGCAAAACGCAGAAACGGCCTGTGTCGAAGAAGAATCGAGACATGAAAGTACGCGTCCTTCAGGTCGATCACTGCAAACCAAACTCAGGGACGGATGCATTCGAAAATGCATTTCGGCGTGAGCATTTTGAACGGTAGCTTGTGGAGATTCCGATTCAAAACTCGCAGGTCCAAGATCGGTCATAACCCACCGCCTTTCTTGGGTACAATGAAGTAGGGACTGTAGTACCCTGACCTCATATCGGCTGGAGGGACTGGCTCTATCGCGTCCTTTGCCAGTAGGACTGCAATCTCCGCCCGCAAGATATGGGCATCGGCTGCTCTCACTGTAGTGGAGTAGATGGGGCGAAACTTGGGGGGACGCTGAGCTAACTAAATCGCATAGCCGAGCCTGATGGTCCGAATGAACCAGCAAGACGGACTGGGGAGCACTAACCAGACTCACAGAGACTGTACAAGCGGGACCAGAGGGACCGTAGGCATACCCGCAGTGGGGCAGCGATGGTGGAACGCAGGGATGCGTCTCAGGAGGCTCTCTCTGGGAGGTGGCCCGTAGCGGGGTCTGAGTGTGCTGTGCAACACTTACTTGGTTCCACGGGGCAGGAGGCGCAGGAGGAGGCTTTGTTGCGTTCTCGAACTGCACGCTGGCGATAGAAGAGGGAGAGGAGAGTGGTGAGGATTCTCTCCTCCCACTGCTCTCCAGGCCCTTTTCAGACCCAGGGATAGAGGAACTGCTATTTTTTTTTTTTTTTTTGAGAATTTGTGTACCACTGTGACTCCAGTGGTGGAACAGAATTTTGACTCAAAAGATTAGTTTCCCGGCCCTCCACCGGGAGAGAGCAGCTCCACCCATCTCCGGGTCACCCGTCGGGCCTTGTCATCCTCCTGCGGCGGACACAGTAGAGCAGGCTGTGCTGGAGTATTTTTATTTTTTTTGCAGGGGAGGACACTCTTGGCAACGAGTAGAGTGAGGGGCGGCCTACGAGGAGGGAACGGAGATGTACATCCCGTCGCCACATCTGCTGTGACCCGCCGGGGCAGCCAGCTCATCGGCTCGGCTCCTCAGCAAAAAACTGAAGCACAATCGCCCCTTCCGCGCTGCGTGGCTGAGCAGCTGATGCAAATGATTGCACGCTAATGTGCATTGGCTCGTTTAGTTTCACTCGAAGTAGATTGGCCTCTCTAGGGAGATTCCTATTCTATACTGATAGGGAACCAGGGTTATTACATCAGAGATGGCAGAGATAACGCAGACTGCATGTTGTGTTTTCAATTAATTATTCATTCCAGTGTGTGTTTCGCATTAAAACGTGAGCTCGGTCATATTCTGTGATTGTTTCTGAAGAATGCATAAACCAAAAAAGGGTGTCAAAATGATAGTAAACTGGATGTGAACTTCAGTATCATGGCAGAAGGAGCTGGTACTTATTTCACATATTGCTTTATATAGTAGGGAGATGTGTATTCAGACATTGGTGACTGAGGCAAATTCTGAGGCAAACCCCCCCCCAAAAAAAACAAATGTATTTCTGTCAGGACCACTATCTTCAAATACGATTGACAATTAGTATACAGTTAGGATTGGCCGTATGGTTCTGGTCTGGGCAAGAACTCCCTGCGAATCCATGCAGACTAGCATGGATAAGAGCAGCAATAACCCCCCAAAACAAAACCATATGCCAATATCCCCCAAACACAAACTGACAGTGAAAATCTGGATGCTTTTTATTTTTTTATACGCTACCCTCAACACGACTGATGCTGATAGAATGGTTAATACATCCTGACGCTATAGATCCAATCTTATGGGGGAAGCATCACCCCATGCTGGAGCAAGCAAGGAGACATTGCAACAAGCGTGTTGCTCTAGCCAATTTAACAGTGTATGAGATCTATTGGGGGAAGCTTACACCCCTAGCGGTAGCAAAATCTGATACAACAAGCATGTTGTATAATCGCAGAACTATTGCTAAAACTAGTGTAGTTTGGCAGGGGAAGCATACACCCTACAGCAATAGCTCTGACTAGCAGCAACACTGATACAACAAGAATGTTATATAACCATAGGACTAACATTAAAACTAGTGTAGTCCAGTCGGGGATGCATACACCCTGTAGCTCTGAGTCATATGCAGTGCGCAGCTAAGCTATGAATACAGTGTGCTTCCTCATTCATGAACATGATTTCTGCCCCCCGTCGGCTGTTAAGGTGAAGATGACGACTACCATGATTCCACACTCATTCACAGGATCATCAAGCTTTGATGTTGTTAGTACTGAATGATAGACCTCTGCGGTGAACATACCTAATGTGTATTTTGCACAATATGTTGCCAATTATCTAGATAAGCTTTAGCCACAAGCATGTGCCAACTTTAACACAGCATGTTGCAATAATCGGACTGAAAAAAATAAAGCTCATTCTTTATTCTATGCAACCAGATAAGGCTAAAACAACGCTTTGATTACCACAGCATGTCGATTAGTACAGTATGCTCAATAATACTAGAAGCCTAAGTAATGACCATATATTCGATAACATTTGCATTAGCAACCAGTACAGTACTGATAGCAATGTTGCTAAAACAAGGACAAGCAATTTGCTGATACCTGGATAAGCTTAGCACAGCATGTGACAATGACACCAGATATAAGCCTAAAACACAGCCATGTTCCAAATAACAACTGGGCTAAATAACCTTAAAACAACCATGTTTCCAATAGCAACTAACATATTTTAGAACAGTGGTTCTCAAACGTTTTTGGTCACGCCCCCATTTAACCTTTAAAAAAAATTCTGAGCATGTTTCCATTAGCAACCAGATAGCCTTAAGCACAAGCATGTATCCAATAGCTACCAAATGCATTAAGAACAGCGTGTTTCAATAACAACAGATAGCCTTTAGTTAGAGCAAGCATATTTCCAATACACTATAGCTTTTAGAACGGCGTGTTTTCAAGAACTAGATAGACCAAGCGTGTCCGATACCCGACATAATCAACATCTCAACTGAACAGTGGCTGTTTACTATTTTATTTTAAATATATATATAAAGAGCTGTGCCACAGCAGAAATTGTTCCGTTTGCACCATGAATAGTTATTTCCTAACTATCACCGCAAGCTGATTGAATCTGTGCTGCATAGTGCTAAAAGCACAGCATGTGCAACGCAAGCAGTTGCCAATGACAGCAGATAAGTATAGACATAGACAACAGACAGAGGCAATATGATAGCAAAAGCCCAGCAAGAGCATTTTAATGAAAACGACTAGATGAGCCCAAGCAACATGGATAGCATTAGCAACAAGCATGTTGCCAATACCCTGATAGCTTTTAGCAATGAGCATTAAAAAGAAACTTAGCTTAGCTTCGTGAAGACTTTCAGAGATGAATGGAGAGTGAATTACATTGAGTCCTGTGTCAATAATGCAGCGATGCGAGCAGCAATGCAGACTGAGGTCACTTCCAAATCAGGCAGCTTATGATTGCTTTTTTTATTGCTAAGAACATACATAATCAATGCCAGGGGTAAATACAATTGAGGTTACAGAATCAGGAAAATATCATACAGACAGTTTTAAGTTGCTGGATGTAAGGAGAGTGTCCAGGCAGGATTTCAGTTCCTCACAAAAAAAAAAAAATCTGTCCTTTACATCTTTATCAAAGTTGTGTCTAATACGTTTTCGTTTGAAAACGCATCTTTTTCTCTCCGTTTTGGCCTTCCGTCCACACTGAGACAGTGTTTTTATTAATGAAAATTAAGCTTTTTGAAAACACTCTCCGAAGTGGATACATTTGAAAACTGTTGACTGTGAAAACGGGGGTATTTAAAAATGATGATATTCATGTTTACCGGTATTGTGCCTGTTCTATGTGCTATTCACTTTCACACAGTTGCTAAAATATGTTACTTTGCACACTCTTTATATCACAGTCCTGCAAAGATGACAGAATTTACACACATTTGCTGTCCTGCAGCGAAACATGAAATCAGTCGAATTTTACACCAAACATATAATGGTGAGTTCCCTTTCGAGAACGTTTCACTCGTATTGCATTGCAAACGCATTGGGAAAACTCCTTTTTTCGAGACTATTGAAGCCTTTATTTTAAAAAGCAGTGCAGCTGCACAGCGAGTTCAGTGCTGGCTATCTAAGCGCGCTGATTGGCTGTGCTGGGGCAACTGCACAAACCTATGACGAAGCTGCGAGGACACCCAATCCTATCAGAGCGCTTCCCGCCTCACTTGTGCCGAGGCGCGCCAGGATGGGCATGGTTGAAGACTATAAATAGCCCATTCTTCGGTATAGAGACAGATTTAATCTCCTTTAGCGAAGAAGGCATTACCTGCATCATCGCTGACTTCTCCGGACTGAAGAAGCTTCTCTCGCCGTTGACCAGCCCAGCAGCGGAACGCAGCGACCTGATTGCAGCTCAGCAACCGGCAGCTCCTGTTATTCACTCAACGCCGTCGACGCTGATTGCCATTTCCCTGTGCATCCGGCAGAGTATCTTTTTTACTTCAAAGCTTTTCACAAAAAGAGCAGAGCGCGTTTTTTCCAATGTCGCTCACAGTCTGTGAAACATGCGGGGTCCCCCTACATATTTCAGACAGACACACACATTGTGTGCTGCTTGCCTCGGTCCTGAACACACCGAGGCAGCACTCAGAAAAGTTGGCTGTTCCTTCTGCGACAGCATGCATCTTCCAGCGCTTCGATCACGCGCTGGCTCTCTTTACATCGGAGAGCGAGCCCGCCCCCCTTCCATGCCCGGCCCTCCTCGAGCCCCGGAGGAAGAAAAGGCGCGGTCAGAAGACCAACGAGGAGGAGAGTGAGCGCATGCCGGGTCTTTCCCCACGTGTCTTGCTCACGCCAGAGAGCAAGCCTTCACCAGTGCTGTTTACTAAGATGGACCAACGCCCCTCTCGCGAAGCGGCCGACCTCGTCTCATTTGGCGGTTTGGTGGAGGAACTGGATGACAGTTTGACAGTGGCGGCATCTGAGGGCGAGGATTGGTCGGGCTCTGTGGACCCTGCCCCCTATTCTCAACCAGACAAGTGTGACACTAGAGCGAGCGTCGACGCCGAGCTTCTCCACATCATCACCCGCGCTGTCCATGAGTTAGGCCTCGACTGGTCTTCGCCAGAAGAGCCTACTAGGAGCCGCCTGAATGAGTGGTTCCTGCAAGGGCGCCAGCAGGCCCCTCGCCAACGCTCAGCCCCCTTTTTTCCTGAGGTCCACGAGGAGCTCACAAAGTCATGGCGCACCCCTACTCAGCCTTTCTGCGTACTTCTGCTTCTATGACGCTCTCGTCAGTCGACGGCGCGGAGGAGAAGGGGTATGTCAAACTGCCCCCCCTAGAGGAAGTGGTGGCTGCTCATCTGTGCCCTCCCACTGCTGGCGGTTGAAGAACAAAGACTGCACACCCCTCTAAGCCGTGCAGAACGTCTTCTGCACTCGCAGACCGAGCCTACACTGCCGCTGGCCAGGCAGCGTCTGCATTCCATACGATGGCGGTCCTTCAAGTGTTCCAGGCGAAGCTCCTCCGTGCTATGGACGAGTCGGGACCTGACCCAGCCGCCTTCAGAGACCTGCGCAGCGCCACTGACCTGGCCCTGCGAGCCACAAAGACTACTGCTCAAGCCATCGGTCGTAACATGGCCAGCCTCGTGGTGTTGGAGCGCCACTTGTGGCTGAATTTGACGGAAATCAGGGAAGCGGACAGAACCACCTTCCTCGACTCACCAGTCTCCCCTTCTGGTCTCTTCGGCCCTTCAGTAAAAGGGTTTGCTTAGCGCATCACTGAGGCACAGAAGGCATTGCATGCCATGAGACATTTCCTGCCTAAGCACTCTAGTTCTGCTTAAAACCTATCAGCTATCGGCTGAAACCTATCAGCTACTCAGGCCAACGAAACGCTTCCCGTTCCCCAAGCACCTGGGCCCGCGGCCGAAGCTCACACTGGACCCAGAGCCTAGGAAGCCATCCTAGCCAGAAAAAGGAGGGGGCCATGTCTCGCCACGGCCAGACAACCCCCGAAGATCGCTCGAGTGCTTCTCACAGCTCCCTCTTCAGTTCAGATGACTGGAGATATATTGACTGCAGAACATGGGCCCATCTGTCTTCACACACCCCTGCAATCAAACGCTGTTTTAACAGCGACCCACATGAAGCACAAAACTAGCAAATTTCGCCCAAACACTTGGGAGGTTGGGTCTCCGAGTATTGGCGGCCCGCCCACAGACTTCATTCAACCCCTAGCCACTCGGGCCGAGGCCTGGCAAGCTCTCCCCGGAGTGTCAGCTTGGGTAATTAATACTATAAAGCAAGGCTACTCGCTTCAGTTCGCTCGCAGACCCCTGCGTTTACACGTAATAGTCAACACATCGGTAAGGAGCAACGTGGCTCACGTCCTCCAATCCGAGGTGACAAGTCTGCTGACAAAGGGGGCTGTCAAGACAGTTCCTCAATCACAAATCCAGTTAGGCTTCTACAGATGTTATTTTCTTGTTCCGATGATAGACGGCGGCCTCAGGCCTATTTTATATCTCAGACACCTGAACAAGGCTCTTATGATAAGGTCGTTCAGGATGCTAACAACCAAACACATCCTTGCGCAGATTCGCCCAAGGGACTGGTTTTTCTCAGTAGATCTGAAAGATGCTTACTTCCATATAATCCATATATTACTTCCATCAATAACCCCCCACCACAGGCCATTCTTGAGATTCGCCTGCGAGGGGCAGACACATCAGTTCGGACCGTTCGGACTGTCCCAAGCACCTCGTACATTTACGAAATGCATGGATGTGGCTCTCTCCCCCCTGAGACAGCGGGGAATGCGCATCCTGAACTACCTCGACGACTGGCTCATATTGGCCCAGTTGGAGGCAGAGTCACTAGCTCACAGGATCTGGCTCCTCGGCCATCTAGAACGCCTTGGGCTCAGAGTGAACTTTTCCAAGAGTATTCTGTCCCCCAGCCAACGTATAACGTTCCTGGGAACAGTTCTCGACTCTGCTCAGATGAGAGCTTGGCCCACGCTGGACTGTGCTCTTTCGATTCAGCCGCTGGCTGCTTTGTTCAGAGCAGGCTCTCTCACGCCTCTCAGAACGTTCCAACGGGCTATGGGCCTCATGGCCTCCGCATCATCAGTACTCCAACTAGGCTTACTGCGTATGCGTCCCCTTCAGCTATGGCTAAAACCTCAGGTTCCGGCTCATGCATGGCGCTCGGGCCACTTACATATCAGGGTAATCCAGGGCTGCATCAGAGCCCTGGCCCCCTGGAAAGACACCAACTGGTACCAATCAGGTGTGAGCATGGGTCTGGTCTCGAAGAGGAAGATGATTTCAACAGATGCCTCCAACCTAGGTTGGGGGGCTCTGTACGAGGGCAGGCCTGCCTCCGGGCTCTGGTCGAGCTCGGAGAAGCGCCTACATATCAACTGCCTTGAAATGAGAGCGTTTTTTCTAGCCCTAAAAACCTTGGTCCGAATGGACAACATGGCAGTGGTATCCTACATAAATCATACCATGGCCAAACAGCTCCTGTTATGGGCTCACGCCAACCTGCGCTCGCTCAGAGCGGCGCACGTGCCAGGCATATTGAACCAGGGGGCAGATATGCTATCTCAAGACAACGTTCCCCCTGAGGAAAGGTCTCTCCACCCCCAGACAGTTCTTCTGTTGTGGAGCGTCTTCGGCAAGGCAGAGGTTGACCTCTTCGCCTCAGAAGACAACTCTCACTGCCCAGTCTTCTTTTCAAAGAGCAAGGATGCACTGGCCCACGAATGGCCCTGCCTTCCTCTTTACGCTTTCCCACCAGTCTCGATGCTCCCTCAGATCATCGAACAGATCAGGGACACCAAGTGTGCAGTCCTCCTAATAGCCCCCCTCTGGCGGACCAAGATATGGTTCCCAGAGCTGATGCAGCTGTCCCTGACAGTTCCTTGGCCCGTTCCACTGAGGAAAGAACAGGACAATTTGGCACCCTCGTCCTGACTTGTGGGCTCTCCATGCATGGCCCCTCAACGGGTATCCAGGGACCTCCCGGAGGGAGTCCTGAACACCATAATTGAGGCTAAAGCTCCGTCCACTAGGCACCTCTACCATCTTAAGTGGTCAGTGTTCAGCAGCTGGTGTTTAGCTCGGAACCTAGACCCATACAAATGTGAATTACCACACGTGCTTTCGTTTCTCCAAGAGCTGTTGGATGCGGGTCGTTCTCCCTCCATGCTCAAAGTATACGTGGCGGCCATAGCAGCCTTCCACGCTCCGGTGGCCGGTCTATCCTTGGGAAAAAGCGGCCTTATCGTTTGCTTCCTTAAAGGAGCCAGGAGGCTCAACCCGCCTCGACCACCTTCTGTCCCTGCCTGGGACCTGTCCATGGTTCTTAGGGGCCTCTGGGGACCCCCCTTCGAGCTGCTTTAGTCGGCTGACCTAAAGCCTCTCTCGCTCAAAACTGCACTCCTGCTAGCACTAGCATCGGTTAAGAGAGTATGTGATTTGCAAGCACTATCCATGAGTGCGTCTTGCCTTGAGTTTGGGCCCAATGACTCCAGAGACGTCCTCAGACCAAGACATGGCTATGTACCCAAGGTGCTCTCAACTCCGTTCAGAGCCCAGGTTATTTCACTATCAGCCCTTCCCCCGTCAGAAGACGATAGAGATTTAAGTCTACTCTGCCCCGTGAGGGCCCTCAGTGTATATCTAGACTAGAGCGTTCTGCCCCGTTCAGGCAGTCAGAACCGCTCTTTGTATGTTTCGGTGGCCGCACCAAGGGGCTTCCGGTCACGAAACAAAGACTGTCACGTTGGATAGTGGACGCTATCTCTCTAGCCTACGTTTCTATGGGCCTTTCTTGCCTCATAGGCGTCAGGGCTCATTCCACAAGAGGCATGGCCTCTTCTTGGGCATGGTCCTGTGGGATTTCTATTGAAGACATTTGTGTGGCAGCCCGGGTGGTCCTCACGTCCACATTTGCGAGGTTTTATAATTTGGAGGTCCCAGCCTTACAGGCTCAAGTCCTCTCTGTTTAAAGGGCACTGGCCCCTGTGGGTCCAAACCTATGTGCTTCCTCGAGGGTCCCTTATTGGTCCTCTCTGGATTATAATCACTAGCTCTGTGAACAGCTCTATTCCATCTAAGGGGCCCAACCCATCTGGTCCCCGGTGGTTCCTGACTAGCTCTGTTATAAGTCCCGGGTCTCGTCCCGGACATCAGTCAGAGAAGTCATCTACTAATAACACAGCATTTTAAAACGGGTTCCCAATGCGTTTGCAACGCATTACAAGTGAAACGTTCTCAAAAGGGAACGTACTCGGTTACTAACGTACCCTCAGTTCCCTGAGAGATAAGGGAACGAGTATTGCGTTGCCGGCCGTGCTATTATGCTAATGTCAGGTGCTTTCGCTTTAGTCAATTTAACCTGTCTCTATGATGAAGAATGGGCTATTTATAGTCTTCTGGCGCGCATTCTGGCACGCATTGGTGCGAGCGAGGTGGTAAGCGCTCTAATAGGATCGCGCGTCCTCGCAGCTTCATAGGTTTGTGCAGTTGCCCCAGCACAGCCAACCACGGTGCTTAGATAGCCTGCACTGAGCTCACTGTTCAGCTGCACTGCGTTTTAAAATAAAGGCTTCAATATTCTCGAGAAAAGGAGTTTTCCCAATGCATTTGCCTTATCTCTCAGGGAACCGAGGTTACTTAAGTAACCGAGTACGTGAGTGCGACCTGGACACATCAATGAATGGTGAGATATTTTGCAAAATAAAATGTTCCTGTCAGAAGAGTTGCGCGATAACTTTATTATTTATTTTTCCGTCTGTATCATCTCAGTGAGATTTTGTGAGGTTTTACGCATACGCAGTAAGATGAATTTAGTTTTTTCAGGCGTTTTCCAAAAGTTTCTCATCCACACTGAAATGCCTGAAAACGTACTTGGTTACTTGCGTAACCTCGGTTCCCTTAGAGATAAGGGAACGAGTACTGCGTTGCAAACGCTGTGGGAAAACTCCTTTTCTCGAGAATATTGAAGCCTTTATTTTAAAACGCATTGCAGCTGCACAGCGAGAGCATCATAGCTCGTCTGAGCGAGCTGATTGGCTGTGCTCCGGCAACTGCACGAACCTATGGCGAGTGAGCAGAGGCGCGCGATCCAATGGGAGCGCTTGGCGCCCTGCCAGACTCAAGTGCGCCAAAATGGACGCGGCAGGAGAGTATAAATTCAGAGAAAACTCGCCATATGACAGGTCTATATCAACTGAAGTGAAACACCTGATATGAGCGAAATTGCATGGCAAGGCAACGCAGTACTCGTTCTTATCTCTAAGGGAACCAAGGTTACGTAAGTAACCAAGTACGTTCCCTTACGAGAACGTTCTCTCGTACTGCGTTGCAAACGCTGTGGGAACCCAATTTAAAACGGCGTGCTATTCGCCTGTGACTACTCTGAGCAGTCCGGGGGGCCTATAACAGAGTAGTCTGAATATCACAGACCAGAACGTCGGGTCAAAAATGATATGCAAGTATATAGTGAAGCACAAGGGCCTCTCAGTTATACATATAGGGCTGGGTCGAAAGAGCCAGGGACCTAGAATCCAAAATGGACGCGGCAAGGGAGTATAAATTCAGAGAAAACTCGCCTTATGACAGGTCTATATCGAAATTCCCACATAGAAATTGTGAAGTCACAACAGTGTGTCTGAGTCATACACTGGCCTGGGTCCGTGGAGCCAGGTCCTAGATAGAGAGAACTCGCGCCTGCAGAGCAGGGACCTCTAGGTTATAAAATCTTGCAAATGTGGATGGAGCGGACCAGTTGGCCGCCGCACAAATGTCTTCGATAGGGACTCCACTGGACCATGCCCAAGAGGAAGCCATGCCTCTTGTGGAGTGAGCTCTTACACCTATGGGGCACGGGAGGCCCAGTGAGGTGTAGGCCAGAGAGATAGTGTCCACTATTCATCTAGATAGTGTGAGTTTCGTGACCGGCAGCCCCTTGGTGCGGCCCCCGAAACAGACAAAGAGCTGTTCAGACTGTCTGAAAGATGCCGAACGCTCCAAATATATTCTCAGAGCTCTGACGGGGCAGAGCGTGAGAGCATCACTATCTTCTCCCGAAACTGGGAGAGCTGATAGAGAGATAACTTGGGCTTGAGTTGAGAGCACCTTTGGTACATATCCGTGTCTTGGTTTAAGGAAGACTTTGGAGTCATTAGGTCCGAACTCAAGACAGGAAGCGCTCGTGGAGAGCGCTTGTAAGTCCCCAACTCTTTTTACTGACGCCAGTGCTAACAGCAGAGCGGTTTTAAGAGAGAGGGGTCTTAGATCAGCCGACTGAAGTGGCTCAAAGGGGGGTCCCTTAAGAGAAGGTCCCAGGCCGGCACTGAAGGTGGCCGAGGCGGGTTGAGCCTTCTGGCTCCTTTAAGGAAGCGAACGATGAGGTCGCTTTTACCTAAAGAAGAGCCGGCCACTTGCACATGGAAGGCCGCGATAGCTGCCACATACACTTTGAGCGTGGAGGGGGAGCGTCCCGCGTCCAGCAGCTCTTGGAGAAAGGAAAGTACCGTTGGTACTTCGCAAATATGTGGGTCGAGGTTCCGAGCTAAACACCAGCTGGAGAACACTGACCATTTAAGGCGCCTAGTAGCCTCCATAATGGTATTCAGGACACCTTCTGGGAGGTCCTGGGGTACCCGTTGAGGGGCCATGCATGGAGGGCCCACAAGTCGGGACGGGGGTGCCAGTTAGTCCTGTTTGCCTGCGTGAGGAGGTCGCTCCTCAGCGGAATTGGCCACGGAGCTATCGCAGACAGCTGCATCAGCTCTGGGAACCAAATCTGGGTTCGCCAGAGGGGGGCTACAAGGAGGACTGCGCAATTGGTGTTCCTGATCCGTTCGATGACCTGGGGGAGCATCGGGACCGGAGGAAACGCATTAAGGGGGAGGCTGGGCCACTCGTGGGCCAGCGCATCCCTGCTCTTTGAAAAGAAGATTGGGCAGTGACAGTTGTCTTCTGAGGCGAAGAGGTCTACTTCTGCCTTCCCGAAGACCTCCCATAACAGGAGAACCATCTGGGGGTGGAGTGACCATTCTTCTGGAGGAACATTGACCTGAGAAAGCATGTCTGCTCCTATGTTCATCGTGCCCGGCACGTGAGCTGCCCTGAGTGAGCGCAGGTTGGTTTGAGCCCATAGCAGTAGCTGTGTGGCTATGGCGAACAGGTTGCGAGACCTGAGGCCGCCCTGGCGATTTATGTATGAGACCACTGACATGTTGTCCATGCGGACCAAGACGTGGTGTCCCGCCAGATATGGGAGGAAGGTTTTCAGGGCTAGAAAAACCGCTCTCATCTCGAGGCAGTTGATGTGTAGGCGTTTCTCCAAGCTCGACCAGAGGCCGGAGGCAGGCCTGCCCTCGTACAGGGCTCCCCAACCGGAGTTGGAAGCGTCTGTTGAAATGACCCTCCTCTCTGAAACCAAACCCATGCTCACACCCTGCTGATACCATCTGGTGTTTTTCCAGGGGTCCAGAGCTTTGATACAGCGCTGGTCCACTTTGATATTCACGAGGCCCGAGCGCCATGCATGGGGTGGTACTTGAGGTGCTAGCCACAGCTGAAGAGGTCGCATACGCAGTAGGCCTAGTTGGAGTACTGATGATGCCGAAGCCATAAGGCCCAAGATCCTCTGAAACGTTCGGAGGGGTACATAGGAGCCCTCTTTGAACAATGCGGCGAGCCGCTGAATTGATAGAGCCCGGTCCCTTGTGGGCCATGCTCTCATAAGTACGGAGTTGAGAACTGTTCCCAGGAACGTAATTCGTTGGCTGGTGGACAGTATACTCTTGGAAAAGTTTACCCTGAGCCCGAGGCATTCTAGATGGCTGAGGAGCCAGGCTTTGTGAGTATGGGACTCCGCCTCTGACTGAGTCAGTATGAGCCTGCGCATTGGTCTTAGTCTCCCGTAGCGCCAAATCTGTAGCACTGCGGAGGTCCTTGAAGGTGTCCGGATTAGGACCTGACTCATCCATAGCGCGGAGGACCTTAGCCTGGAACACCTGAAGGGTCACCATGGCATGTAGTGCAGAGGCGGCTTGACCGTCGGCGGAATATGCGCGGCTGGCCATAGCCGAAGTAGTCCTGCACGGCTTGGAGGGGTGCGTCGCTTTTGTCCTCTAACTTCCTGCAGTGCATGTCCTCCTGTTCCTGCACAAATGAGCGGCGACCGCTTCCTCAAGTGGCGAGAGTGTCACATAGCCCTTTTCCTCAGCGCCGTCAACAGTGGAGAGCGTAGTAGAGGCAGAAGAGCGCATTCGCGCTGAAAAGTGCACGCGCCAGCTTTTTGTGAGCTCCTCGTGGACCTCGGGGAGAAATGGAGCGGCGCGCTGGCAGGTACCACTCGTCGAGGCGGCTTCTAGCGGATTCGGCTGGGGAAAGCCAGTCAAGACCCAGCTCGTCGACGGCGTGAGTCATGACACGGAGAAGTTCGGCGTCAATGCTCGCTCTGGTGTCGAAAGATCACACTGAGAGGGAGGGGCGGGGTCCGCGGAGCCCGACCAATCCTCACCCTCAGATGCCGCCACTGAAACCGCATCGTCCAGTTCCTCAGCAGATCCGCCAAAAGAAACGAGTCCCGCCGCTTCAAGGGAGGGGCGTTGGTCGCCTCTTGTGAACAGAACCGGAGATGAGTCAGGTCCAGGTGTAGGCGAGGCACGCGGGGAAGGACCTGGCGTGCACGCGCTTAAATCACCGCGCTCTGGGATCCTCTGATCACGCCGCTTCTTCCTACGGGGCTCGTGGGGCGCCGAAGACGGCAGAGGGGCGGGCCCGCTCTCTGAAGTAGCGAGAGTGAGTCTGGATCGGAGCACTGCAACAGGCATACTGTCACAATGAAGACAGCCGCCTTTAGTGAGCGCTGCCTCGGCGTGCTCAGGGCCGAGACAGACAGCGCACTGGGTGTGTCGGTCTGACACGTGCAGGGGAATCCCGCAGGATTCGCAGATGGGGAGCGGCATTTGCAACAACGCGCTCTGCTCTTTTAGAAAAGCTTTTGTAAAGGATACTCGCCGGATGCCACAGGGAAACGTTTAGCTGGGCGAAGGCTGCCAAGGCGCTGAAGCTGTTCCGCTGAAGGGCTGTTCTACGGCGAGCGGCTTCTTAATCCGGAGAAATCAGCAACGAGGTGAGTCTCAGAGCTGAAGGAGAATAGATCTGTCATATGGCGAGTTTTCTCTGAATTTATACTCTCCTGCCGCGTCCATTTTGGTGCGCTCGAGTCTGGCAGGGCGCCAAGCGCTCCCATTGGATCGCACGCCTCTGCTTACTCGCCATAGGTTCGTGCAGTTGCCGCAGCACAGCCAATCAGCTCGCTCAGACGAGCTATGATGCTCTCGCTGTGCAGCTGCAATGCATTTTAAAATAAAGGCTTCAATATTCTCGAGAAAAGGAGTTTTCCCACAGCATTTGCAACGCAGTACGAGAGAACGTTCTCGTAAGGGAAAGCTAGTGTGGACGGAGAGCGTTTTTAAACGAAAACAGTTTTCTAATGTATCCGGATTAATGTTGTCGTGGAAATATTTATTACGAATACAACCTACTTAATCTGACTTCTTCACATACGGACATACAAAATAATAACTACAGTATCTCGATGTAATTCCCTGAATTCCCTGAGTACTTATAATACAATACAATACAATACTTCCCTGAAGTAAGGTGACGACGTCCCATCAAGAAGCTACTATCACTACCTCAATCACACTTTGATGTTCTATTGCTGTCTTTTGAGCGTAGAATCTTTAGTACTTCTATTACTACCTCAATCACACATAGATGTTCTGTTTTTGACTTTTGAGCGTAGAATCTATTTCTCAGCTGCGCAGCATATCCCAAGTTGCTCTTTGTAAAAATTACGTTTTATTCACGGCCGGGAGATCACTGGCCACAACAACCAAGTGAGTCTCCTGAATAGAAAGATACATGTACATTTAAATCACACCGTTGAGTAAAAAGTCACTCAAGTCTTCTTCACTGTGATTTGTTCTGGTGATTGGTTTGTAATGATCTAAGCTAATCATATCATATGACTGTTAGTTCTACTGTGTCAATCACTTTTTTGGTTAAGTATATAATTAAGCAAATTTTTGCAAAATAATGATATATATGAAAAATTTCAGTCTGGATTTAGGCCCCCTCATAGCACAGAAACTGCACTTGCAAAGTTACAAATTACTTTTAGCTTCTGACCAAGGCTATATCTCTATACTACTTTTACTTGATCTTAGTGCTGCGTTCGTCATTATAGATCATAAAATACTCTTAGATCGATTACAAAATTACACTGGTATTCAGGGACAGGACCAGATTAATTCTCTAAATTATCTAAGCTGACAGAATGTGTTAAAGATATAAAATACTGGATGACCTGTAATGTTATACTGTATTAGACAGCAACTTATCCTTCGAAAATCATATTTCAAATGTTACAAAAACAAACTTTTTCCACCTTAGAAACATTGCTAAGCTACGTAACATGCTATCTGTTTCTGATGCAGAAAAGTTAGTTCATGCATTCATGACCTCTAGATTAGATTACTGTAATGCATTACAAGCTGGTTGTCCTGCATCCTCAATAAACAAGCTACAATTACTCCAAAATGCAGCTGCTAGAGTCCTTGCTAGGTCAAGAAAATATGATCATATAACACCAATGTTATTATCTCTTCACTGGTTACCTATTAAGTTCCGAATCAATTACAAAGTATTGATACTGACCTATAAGGCCCTAAACGGTTTAGCTCCTGTGTATTTAACTAATCTTCTATCGTCTTACAATCCATCACGTTCTTTAAGGTCACAAAACTCTGGTCTTTTGGTAGTACCTTGAATATCTAAGTCCACTAAAGGAGGGAGAGCGTTTTCACATTTGGCTCCTAAACTCTGGAATAGCCTTCCTGATTATGTTTGGGGCTCAGACTCGCTCTCCCAGTTTAAATCAAGATTAAAATAGTACACTTACAAGTTTACTACTAGTACATATTGACAGTAGTATACTTACTTCATAATGTATACTTAAAAATATACTTGAACATTACTTAAGTATACTTCACAAAATGAGTCCTAGAGCTCCTCTTTTCTGATTTTAGGGAAAAATCGGATCCATTGGAGATGTCAAATAGATTGTTTTAGGCACGTTGAAAGATCACCACAGACACTGTACAATCCACATGGGATAATCTCACAGTATAACAAGCAGCTGTACAAAATATGATACACCAGTGTTTTGCCAGTTTATCTCTTTTAATTATTACTGTCTAAATTGTTAAAAGGTGCCTGAGGGGGATTTACTCATGATGGTCAAAGGAACACTGTGGTGACTAGTACGGGGATACCAGTCTGGTGGGTTTAGTTAATTCACGATATTGTAGTGGGGGAGACCCAGAGGGTCTGGATGATCATATTGTGAGCAAGTTGTGAGTGCTCACCTTTTTCAATTGTGGTGAAAATTGATTGAGACGTCTAGAGTTATTTAGGCGTGCCGAGGGAAAAACAACAGAAAAGACTGACCATCATGGGAAAATATCAGACTGTATTGTACGTCCGACTGACTGCACTGTATTCTTCCTTTTGATTCTAAACTGAACTCAAATGGCACTGATAATTGGGCAAGAGAGAAACATAAACCACTTAATTGGGGAAATTGAAAGATGCAAAATAAGATTCACTGGTGTTTTGCCAGATGATAAGTTTATTCTATGTATCATCTTTTTACTTACTTTAATTCAATTTACTCTAATTAATTCCTTTTATAACTGTTTTAATTTCCCTTGCTTTTATTTTGTGCTTATTTTCTATGCATAGCACTTTGAATTGCCATAGTGTGAAATTTGAATATATATATATATATATATATATATATATATATATATATATATATATATATATATATATATATATATATATATATTATGTAAAGCATTTTGAATAACTGTTTTTTCTTTTTTCCTTGCTTTTATTTTGGGATTATTTTTATTCCTTTCTATGTAAAGCACTTTAAATTGCCATAGTGTATGAAATGTGCTATATAAAATAACTTGTCTTGCCTTGCCTTGCCTTTCTTTTGCCTTGCCTAGAAAAACCAGTTACGCAGCGTCCGCGTTTAGACCAATCTGCGCGGAGACAGACCGCATGCGGTCAGCCGTGACACATAGAGACACAATCTACTATATCGGAGGTGTTTGCGCAAACTTGCATACATTAAAAGTAAGTGTTTAATCACTGTTGTAGGCAATAGTTGCATGTATTTACTCGCGCACGCGATCTGCGGTGTCAGAGCTGACAGCAGAGACCAGGAAAAAGCAAGCGCGTTTGCGTTAATGCACAGTTAGTGTTAAATACTTGTTTTAGGTAATAGTTGCATGTTTTTTTTTTTTTTCGCTATGTTTAAGCATGCGTGGTAAACATATGCATGAATCGATATTTGTATCATACTCGGCTATATCTTAATAATGTTTTTCTCTTAAAGTTATCGTTCATGACATTTTTTATTGTTGGGAGTTTATGAAAGCTGTAAGTAAACAACATGGTTTGCGCATGCTCGCAGTCCAAACCAGATTCAAAGGTCAAACAGCTTACATATAACTCTCAAATATCTTCTCTTTTCACTAATTTACACTTTGAATGTTTATTTCATGTGATTATGTTCGTTCTGCTTTAACACCTCTGTATTGTACGACATTAAAAGGGATTGTTAATTCTGTCATCAGTTACTCAAGTTCCAAACCTGTGCGAGTTTCTTTCTTCTGCTGAACACAAAAGAAGATTGTCAGTAAACAATAGTAGATGAACCCCACTGACTTTCATAGACTTCAAATGGGGCCTATAAACTGTTTTTTTTGTTTGTTTGTTTGGTTACCCATATTGTTCAAAACATATTTTGTGTTCACTGTTCAGTAGAAGAAAGAAACTCATACAGGTTTGAAACAACTTGAGGGTGAGTAGCAGATGAATGATGACAGATTTTTTTGGTGAACAAAAAAAAATAAAAAAAATTATAAATCAAAGTCGTCAACTCGTGTTGTCAATAAACTCTTTCTTCTCAATAGAATAGAATCAATAGAATTCAATAGACTTGTTTTTCGAGTAGATATATGAATATATATATATATATATATATAAAAAAACGTTTTCTCTCTTTTTTTAAGTGCAAAAAAACAAAAAAAAACAAAGAACAATACATTTAAGAGGTAAAGGTAAATATTTTGAAATATGTGAAATATATCAGATATTTTTGCCATTTATTGTCCTTGTTTCTTTCCCATTTTAGCAGTTGTCCACCTTGCCTGTATTCACCCTCTAAAAGTCTATTATTATCATGCACAAGTAAATGTACCTTGTTTCAAGGATATTTTATAGTAAAAACAAGACAAAGATACAGATTTTTCTAAAAAAAAAAAAAAAAAAAAATCTGAATTGCAGTTCTTGCATTTTCACCAGAATATTGGTGCTTTTCACTCTTCCCATAGTGTAAGATTGCAGAAAAATATATATGTTTGTATTGAACATTGATGGTGCAACAGATTTTGTGTGAAAATAAATGATAAAAGTGGTTTATTTTGTTTACATTTTTATAAATGTGTAAGGGTAGCGAGGACAGCCTTTTACCCCACAGACAGATGTTAAATAAAATAATATGCTTTTAATAATGTCTAAATTAATACTTGTTCAAAACAATCACTTAAGCAAAGTTTGTGCTATTTTGTTTATTTTGTTACATTATTTTTTGTTTTGTTCAATTAACATACTGTCAGTAAAATATGTTGATGTAAAAATATAATTAAATACAGAAACAAAATTATTTTAAAAAAGCATCAAAGGAGATCCCATAATAATTTAATATAGATTTACAGTGCATTTTCACCTGTATTATTCTTTATTGCACGGCTATCGCGTTGACAGCTGTGTAAGACAAATATGAAATGTTTCTCAGGAATGAGTTCTCTCAGGAATGGCAGGCAGTGAAGAGACTGAAACCTAAAGATGCTCTTCTCTCTTTGCTCTTCTCTCGGTCATGACAACAGAATATCGCTGTCATCACGTGATGAGGCTCTGGCTCATGTGACGCTTGTTGTTCCTCTTTGTGGGACATGGTTTCAGATGCATTTACACTTTGAGGATCAATTTACAGTGAGCCAATGTGCCACAACCCGTCCCTGGCTTGGACCTTTTCAGCTCTATCTGATCTTCAGCTCATTTGCATTGAAATAACTCCCTCTTGACAAACCAGTGTGTTGTTTTTAATATTACATCTGTCTTTCCTGCTCGACCTGATCTTCAGCTCACTTGTACACAAAAGACTCCCAAAGCCCTCTGACAAACCCAGTGTGTTGTTTTAGTATTACACCTAAATCTTATTATATTTGACAGCTCCTAATGGAACTTTCTTGCTTTAATCAGCTGAAACTCATAATGCGAGACGGTTCCTTCCAGCAGTTTAAATATCAATATATCCTTCAACATTGCATGATTATTATATGTAGCCCTGCCCTGCAAATAATGCTTTATAAAAAAGATAAAAATCTGTCTAGTGCCTGGATGTGGAATTTGATCTCTTCTATGTAATAGGATCCACCAACTATTGTTTGCGTTTCGTTCCCCTTCTGGAGCACCCAGGGTTTTTTTCTTTGTTTGTTTCTTTGAGTACCAGATGCGCTCTTGAATTATATATTTTTTTCTATTGCATGCTTATTTCAGGCCAAAAAGGGTTAGTTTGTTTGTCCAGCAGAAACAAAAACTGTACAAAAGAATTATTATATATATATATATATATATATATATATATATATATATATATATACACTACCAGTCAAAAGTTCTGGAATCGGTAAGATATTTTAGGTTTTTAAAAGAAGTCTCTTCTGCTCACCAAGGCTGCATTTATTTGAATATAGAGTAAAGTGTAATTTATTCCTGTGATCAAAGCTGAATTTACAGCATCATTACTCCAGTCTTCAGTGTCACATGATATGATATGAATAATATGATGATTTGATGCTCAAGAAACATTTATGATTATTATCAATGTTGAAAACAGTTTTTTAAATTTTTATTTCATGATGCTATAATGAATAGAAAGTTCAAAAGAACAGCATTTATCTGAAGCTTTTGTAACATTAAACACTACCGTTCACAAGTTTGGGGTCAGTAAGAATTTTTATTTTATTTTTGGGGGAAAGAAATTAAATAAATCAATACTTTTATTCATCAAGGATGAGTTAAACTGATCAAAAGTTACAGTAAAGACATTTATAATGTTAGAAAATATTCTATTTTAAATAAATGCTGTTCTTTTGAACTTTCTATTCATCAAAGAATTTTGAAAAAAATGTGTACAACTGTCTTCAACATTGAAAATAATAATGAATGTTTCTTGATCATCAAATCATCATATTAGAATGATTTCTGAAGGATCATGTGACACTGAAGACTGGAGTAATGATGCTGAAAATTCAGCTTTGATCACAGGAATAAATTACAGTTTAAAATATATTAAAATAGAAAACAGTCATTTTAAATTGTCATAATATTTCACAATATTACTGGTTTTTTTTATTGTTTTTTATCAAATAAATGCAGCCTTGGTGAGCAGAAGAGACTTCTTTTAAAAACATAAAAAATCTTACCGATCTAAAACTTTTGACCAGTAGTGTATTATATATATATATATATATACTGCCGTTCAAGAGTTTTGGATCGTTAAGTTTTTTAAAACACTTTTAAAATGATTTTAAAAAGTACAACAACAAAAAAATTCTATTGGAATATATTTTAAAGTGTAATTTATTCCTGTGATCAAAGCTGAATGTTCAGCATCATTACTCCAGTCTTCAGTGTCACATGATCTTTCAAAAATCATAATAATACGATGATTTGATGCTCGAGAAACATTTATGATTATTATCAGTTGAAAACAGTTGTGGACAAATTTTTTTTTCCCAGGATTCTTTGATGAATAGAAAGTTCTATTTCATTAATTTAGAATCTTTTGTAACATTATAAATGTTTTTACTGTCACTGTTGATAAATTGAATGCATCCTTGCTGAATAAAAGTATTGATTTCTTTTATGTCTCCAACCAAAATAATAATTCTTTCTGACCCCAAACCTTTGAACGGTAGTGTATAATGTTAATGTTACATAAGGCTTTCTATTTAAGATAAATGCTGCTTTTTTGAACTTTCTAGAAGATTTTTTTTAATCTTTTTGAAGAATCCTGAAATTTGTTTTTATACATAATTGTTGTCAACATTGATAATAATAATAAATGTTTCTTGAGCATCAAATCATCATATCAGAATGATTTCTGAAGGATCATGTGACACTGAAGACTGGAGTAATGATGCTGAAAATTCAGCTTTGATCACAGGAATAAATTACATTCTAAAATATTTTTAAATATTTCACAATATTACGCATGTTTTTATGCGTAATCAAAAAATCAAATAAGTGCTGGCTTGGTGAGCATTAGAGACTTATTTTAAAAACATAAAAATTGTACCAATCCCAAACTTTTGAACGGCATGTGTGTGTGTATATATATATATATATATATGTTTATTTAACACTGCTAAGTGTTAGTGTTATATTTCACACAGAGCTGCAAGTAAGAAAACAATTAAAAGGTGCATGACTCCCTGAAGAAGCAAAAGTACCGGAGCTGCATTCCATTAACTCACATACTTAACTAGATTGTCACCAAGATGTCCGTTCATTTGACCAATCAGTCAAACCCTTTCCTTACCCTTATTTACAGAGCCTGAAACCTGAGACGGGATCGGACACTTCTTCGCACGCGAGCGTTGGAAGGATTATAAGAGCAGCTCAAGCCCAAGACCTTTCTCTCTTCATCCTGGTGCAGAATTGAGGATTGCATGCAACGAGAAATGGGTGAGAAATCTGTACTCGTGTATATATATGCATTTTATTTTAGATTAGTCAGTTAGTGTTTGACCACAACTAATTCATTGTTCCATTTTTGTATCATATCTGTTAAAGGTTATAGTTCACACAAAAATTCTCTCAAACAAACCTGTATGACTTTCTTACACGAAAGAAGACTTTTTGATGAATGCTGGAAAACAAACAGTTTTGGTGACCATTGACTTCCATTGTATTGGCAAAAAACCCCATTAATTTCTTAAAATGTTTCACAAAACAAAGAAAATCACACATGTTTGGATAGTGAGAGAAGTAACTAGGTCAGTGATAATCTCAAGTACAAGGCAAATCCCAAGTAATTAGAAAGAAAAAAAATATCAAAGGAAAGTCTTTGCTTGTTAATGCCCTCCCAAGTTTTCAACATTCTTTGGCCACGTTTGGAATGAGATATTAATATCTATATTGTGCACCAATCTAAATACTGTATGACCTAAAGTCGATTTAAAAATAGTATCTGAAACCTATGCATTTGCCAGAATATTTTGTGTGGGATACAATGGGGCTAAAGGCACACCTTAGGAAAAATGTGCTTTTCAATATTCCCATAGTGTGTGATTGGAGAAAACAAATATATGTTTGTATTGAACATTGATGGAGCTACAGATTTTGTGTCAAAATAAATCATAAAAGTGGTTTATTTTGTTTAAAACTCATATAAATGTATAATGGTAGTGAGGAGGGCCTTTTACCCCACAGACACACGGAGTAAAAAACACACAGTATTGATACACATTCTTTAGATAAAATAATATCTTTTTTAGTAATTTCTAAATTAATACTTGTTCAAAACAATCACTTTAGCAAAGTTTTTACTATTTTGTTTATTTTGATAAATGAAATAATTCATTTTTGTTCAATAAATATACCGTCATTAAAATGTTCATATAAAAATATCTTTTAAAAATACAGAAACAAAATTATTTTAAAAAGTAAAGAGCATTGAAGGAGAACCACTGATCTATATAATGTCATTCTATATAGATCAGTGAGGAGAACCCATAATAATTTAATATTATTCATTAATTAATTAAATATAATTTCATCATATATTATATGTTTAATATAGATTTATATTTTTAAATATGATGGTTTGATTATAAATATGGTGATTATCTCTAAGCTGAAAACCTTAGAGAAGCTGGAAAAGCTGAAAAGCTTAATATATGATATTTCCCATCTGAATCTACTGTCATGTCAACAAATGGAAAAGTTAGCCAGATATTTATTAACCTGTTATTTATTGTACATTTTATCCCAAAAACCACACTTTTATATATTCCTCTGTTATTGAAAATCTGTTTCAGTTACTGTACCTTGAACAAAACTGAAAATCATTAACAAGACCTTTATCTCAAAATATATTCAATAATTTTAGCGATTCTCATTTGCTACTTAAATCTACAACATTTTAAAACACATCAAATATTAGATCAAGTAGCGCAGAATCAATTTTGCTGCCATCAAGAATCAGCCAAGAATCCACGTGCATCTTAAAAAGCGGATGTTTTGGAAAGTGTCGCCGCTTGTTTTTGTGGTTTAGAGGAAAATAAAATCAAAGGCGCCTTTAGCCCTGTTGTGTCTGTCTGGCCAGTGAAAACTTTTATCTTGGTTTGCGCTGCCTGTGTCCAGGAGTCAGTTGCTATGCTATCAGATCTCTTTTCAGGACATCTTTATTCCTCAGTTTGAAATTGATTGTTATTGCTGTTACTGTTTTTTACTCTTGTGGAAAATCGTGTAAATCTCCACTGCCATCCTGTGGGTAAATGACCTTAAAGGGATAGTTCACTTTAAAGTGAAAATTAGCCATTGATTTACTCACCCTCAAGCTATCCTAGGTGTATATGACATTCTTTCAGACGAATACAGTCAGAGTTATATTAAAAAAATGTCCTGGCTCTTCCAAGCTTTATAATCGCAGTGAATTGCAACCAACAGATTGAAGGTTATAAAAGTGCATAATTTCCATCATAAAAGTGCATCTGTCCATCATAAAAGCGCATCTGTCCATCATAAAAGCGCATCTGTCCATCATAAAAGTGCATCTATCCATCATAAAAGTGCATCTATCCATCATTAAAGTGCATAATTTCCATCATAAAGGGCATCTATATATCATAAAAGTGCATCTATCCATCATTAAAGTGCATAATTTCCATCATAAAGTGCTTCTGTCCATCATAAAAGTTCTCCACACTGCTCTGGGGGGTTTATAAAGGCCTTCTGAAGTGAAGCGATGCGTTTGTGTAAGTAAAATAACTAGCTTCCAGCCAAACGAACATATGGATTCGACTTAAGTGTAAAGCGCAACTTATGCGAGTAATGCGACGCACTGCTGATATTTACCCTACGCCATGACGTCACAAGTTGCGTAAGTTGCGCTTTAGTCGTAAGTAGAGACTGCGTATGTTCGTTTGGCCGGAAGCTAGAATTTTACTTTGTAATGTGTTAAACATGAATATTTTTCTTACAAAAACTCATCGATTTGCTTCAGAAGGCCTTTATTAACGCCTGGAGCCTGTGGAGCACTTTAGTGATAGATAGATGCACTTTTATGATGGATAGATGCACTTTTTTGCAATTCACTGCCATTATAAAGCTTGGAAGCGTCAGGATGTTTATTAATGTAACTCCGATTGTATTCGTCTGAAAGAAGAAGGTCACATACACCTAGGATGGCTTGAGGGTGAGTAAGTCATGGGCTAATTTTCATTTTAAAGTCAACTACTCCTTTAAATCAAACTCTCTCCCCGTGTGTGTGTGTGTGTGTGTGTGTGTGTGTGTGTGTGTGTGTGTGTGTGTGTGTGTGTGTGTGTGTGTGTGTGTGTAAACAGCACAGAAGACAGCACTGATAGTTTATGCCCACCAGAGTCCCGTCTCATTCAACGCTGCTGCGCGGGACGTCGCTGTCGAGGCTTTGACGAGGCAAGGCTATAAAGTCCTGGTGTCGGATCTCTATGCGATGAGCTTTAAATCCTCAGCTACTGCAGATGATATCAAGGGTAGGAATTTGCTATCATGTAACATCCTCAAATATCTACTTCATGTACAAATGTAAGGAAGATATAAACTGCATTTATATTAAAAAGCTACAACTATGTTATAGGTTAAAAAGAAGCATTGAAGTTGCAATTATCAGTGAACATGTAAGGGATAATCAATGGCTGGCTGTATCTTGGTCACACACACTCTCTCTCTCTCTCTCTCTCTCTCTCTCTCTCTCTCTCTCTCTCTCTCTCTCTCTCTCTCTCTCTCTCTCTCTCTCTCTCTCTCTCTCTCTCTCTCTCTCTCTCTCTCTCTCTCTCTCTCTCTCTCTCTCTCTCTCTCACTCACTCACTCACTCACTCACTCACTCACTCACTCACTCACACTCACACACACACACACACACACAGATCAGAGATCGAGCTGTGCACTCACAAAAACATCATGAGCCCTGAAACTTGCTTTAAACGAATTTTTATCTTACCGCTTATCTTTATCTTTCTACACTATTTGATGTAAATCAGGCAGAATGCTAGATCTAACGAGCTGTAACTGATGGAAATAACGATAATGTTTTACCCCTCTGGTCAAATATTACGCTGCAAATATAAATAACAGCTTTAAGTTGTCAATGCCGGTAAATGACCATGGTATAAGCGGGATAATCCACGGCTAGCTGTGCAATAAACCATTTCAATGCACTATATACCAGCTTCCTCTTGCTCTGATTGGTTGTTTACCTGAACGTTCTCCTAAATAAATTATTTAACTTTATTTAATGCACAGCCAGCCGTGGATTATCCCTAATTTAATTCAAACCTTCCAGCCAATCAGAATCAAGTATTCAGACAAACCATGGTATAGACCAGGGGTGCCCAATCCTGCTCCTGCTGATCGACTGTCCTGCACAGTTCATCTCCAACCCTAATCAAACACACCTGAAGCAACTAATTAAGGTCTTCAGGATCACTTGAAAATTAAAGGCAGGTGTGTTTGATTAGGGTTGGAGATGAACTGTGCAGGGGGAAAACATGGCGGCTGGAGGAGGTGTGGAAGGTTCGGAGTAGATTGTAATTGACTGTCAAGAGGGGGAGGAAAATGGAGTCAGACTAGAGCGAGGGATATGAAGAAGATACAAGAGGAGTTGAGAACAGGAATAGGAAAAAGAACAGTGTTTCAAGTGACGGAAGCCAGACAAGAAGAACTGTTGAGAGATATCAAGTAGGAATGATAGCAGTAACAAGAAGTGACGGGATCTTCAAGGATTCGCATGAGGTTGGAAGATTCGTTGGAAAGAAACTCGGAGATGTTCGGTCCATTAAAATAACAAGGAGTGGGATGGTTATTATTGACTGCGTGTCAAGGCATCAGAGAGAACAAGCTCTAAAGATTAAGGTGTATACAGAGTACAGAGCTGTGAAATGCTTCCCACTCGGGACAGAATACAAAAAGAAAGGAGTAGTAAGTGGCGTACCGCTGTCAGTGGAAGACGAGGAGTTTCGGGCCGTTGAAGGAGTTTGTGAGGCTAGAAGACTGACAAGATTCCGTCAAGGAGAAAGGGAAGAAAGTACTTCTGTGTGTCTGACTTTTGTGGGAGATTTGCCAGAGAGGATATATTTAGACTATATATGCTACAGGGTGAGGTCTTATGAAAGAGCTCCGTTAAGGTGCTTTTGCTGTCAGGAGTATGGACATGTGGCTGCAGTGTGTAGAGGAGTCAGGAGATGTGGGAGATGTGGGAAAAATATTTGTGTAAGAGGGGAGTGTGAAGAGGAACAAGTAAAATGCATTCACTGTTTGGGAAATCACCATGCGGGGTCAATGCAATGTCCTGAAAAAATCAAACAGGTAAAAGTGAGTAAAATCAGAGCAGAAGAAGGGCTAACATATGCAGAAGCTACTAAGAGAATGGAACGAGTAGTAGTGCAAACAGAACAGGAGACGGGAAAGAAGGGAGATGATCAGAATAACGTTATTGGCATGGACAAGAAGCGATTTCTAGGATTTATTGCTATGGTGGTCAATTGTGCTGTGGAAATTAAAGGGAAATCAGAGAGGATCAAGATGGTGTTGGATGCGGCGAGAAGATTTTTGGACATTGTGGACATATCAGGAGAAGAACTAGATAATACGCTGAGGAAAGAATTTATACCATCTCAGACCATAGAGTATGACATATAGAACGGGCAGTGAACTTTAGGGTGGTCACTGTAAATATACTGCACTGGGAAAACTATTTAATTCAGTAGGTGGCGGTAATGCAACATTTTGGATGCCAACTGCCATAAAACCCAAAAAGAAGAAGAAGATGAACTGTGCAGGACAGTTGATCAGCAGGAGCAGGATTGGGCACCCCTGGTATAGACGCATCTTTTTCGGTAGTCTTTTTCAACACTTTCTCTTAGTCCATGAGCCAGGGGGGTTGATCGGTATCATCGGGGGGACAAATGCTATCATTGTTTTTTGGCAAGGTATACACCCCTAGTATTAGAAAAATCAGGATAGCACTGCAGGGGTGGAAGCGAAATCACTTTTTTCAGCTCATGAAGTTACTAACTCCCTAAGATAAATTCTGTTTTTGAAATCTGGTGTATATCTGGTTAAGGCTCATGCTAGGGATATTGTCAATATTCTATAATGTGGTGCTTGGTATTGTTGGAAAGGGGACCTTTTAGGCTTTCATTTAAGCCCAGTACTGGATCTGTCTGACAAACACAGAGGTCACATGACTTCTTTAAACCAGAAATAACACATTATTTTTTTCACAATTTCTGCCTAAACTGTATGCTTTCTTTTATCCCTGTGGCATGAAAGAACACCACGGACACAAAACTCAACAACTTCAATACTCAAGGCACTCTGATGACTCAGAAAATGTATAATATACCCATACTATTTATTTGTGAGAGCCTTAAGTTAGACTTGTGCAGCCAGGACAAGTCTTCAAAATAGAATAGAGCCAACAGAATGGACAAATAGAATACCCTATTAGTCCAGGGCCAAATGGCCTATTTATTCATGTACAGTTGTAATAAAAAGTAATTGTTTCAATAGTGTTGTCAACATAACACTTGTAAGTGGTTTAACAAAATGTTTCTATCATGTATTTTGATATTCACCCACTTTCAGTTAGAATGTCAGAAAGTAGCTCATGCATGATGGATTTTGACAGTTTGACAAGATTTTGTCAGTTTTGTGAAAAGATTGTTGGTTCAGTTGACTGGTTATAACAACACTACCAACTATGCCATCTTCAATCAACTTCCATTGAGTTCCAGGGGTATTAAATGTAAGTACAAAATACCTTTTCTCTTGTGCTTGTGAATTGGTGGGGAATAGTAGCAGTAGCTAATGTAAGCTTGGTGTTTTTAGCAGGCTAGCTATCTAGCTGGCTAGCTATCTAGCAGGTTAAACAGTGTAACAGTAACTGCTACAGTCAAGTCAAGTCAAGTCAAGTTTATTTGTATAGCGCTTTTCACAATACAGATTGTATCAAAGCAGCTTCACAGTATCACAGTAACTGCTACAGTGCAGTCAGGGCTCTCAAGTGTCACGTGACAGTCACTCATTTCGGTCTTTTGTCACGCCATCTCACCACACATTTTATTTCTCACGCGGAAAAACTATTTAATATGCCGCTGCGCCCAAAATGTCTCTGGCAAAAAAACAAAACAAACAAAGCTACTTTGGCCACAGCCTTGCAGAAAAATGTAGCACTACAGGAAAAACACAGAGAAAACTCTGCCACAGTGGTTGATGGGATGAACTTAGTCCAACGAGTGAAAGGTGATGAAGTTACTTTCAGAGATGTTGCCACAACAATCCTGGGTATGGCTCTGAGGGAAGGCAGTCAGAGTAGAAGAATAGATGTTGTGTTCGACACATACAATCAGAACTCAATCAAAAATAGTGAAAGATCTCTACGGGGTGAAGAGACTGGTCATGAGTTGCAGGATATCACAAGCTATTGTACTGGCTGCACAAGTCTAACTTAAGGCTCTCACAAATAAATAGTATGGGTATATTATACATTTTCTGAGTCATCAGAGTGCCTTGAGTATTGAAGTTGTTGAGTTTTGTGTCCCTGGTGTTCTTTCATGCCACAGGGATAAAAGAAAGCATACAGTTTAGGCGGAAATTGTGAAAAAAGAATGTGTTATTTCTGGTTTAAAGAAGTCATGTGACCTCTGTGTTTGTCAGACAGATTCAGTACTGGGCTTAAATGAAAGCCTAAAAGGTCCCCTTTCCAACGATACCAAGCACCATATTATAGAATATTGACAATATCCCTAGCATGAGCCTTAACCAGATATACACCAGATTTCAAAAACAGAATTTATCTTAGGGGGTTAGTAACTTCATAAGCTGAAAAAGTGATTTCGCTAACACCCCTGCACTGCTATCCTGATTTTTCTAATACTAGGGGTGTATACCTTGCCAAAAATCACTATGAGACTTTGTCCCCCCAGATGATACCGATGGACCAAATTTGGGGCCCTGGCTCATGGACTATCTTGTATTATAACACACACACACACACACACACACACACACACACACACACACACACACACACACACACACACACACACACACACACACACACACACACACACACAGTACATGTTCTGCGTTAGATTAAACTGGGAAGGGTCATAGCACTTGCATATTGTTGTCCTATTGTTAGTTTAACTGCTTCTATTGTTCTCAATTGTAAGTCGCTTTGGATAAAAGCGTCTGCTAAATGAATACATGTAAATGTAAAGGAGCATTATATTATTTTAACTATTACAGGGGATCTGAAGAACCCTGAGCACTTTGTGTACAATGAGGAGATGATGGCGGCATGGCAGGACGGGCGATTGAGTGACGACGTTTCAGAAGAACAACACAAGCTGGAGCAAGCAGAGCTGGTGATCTTTCAGGTAATACTGCCATACTCATGTCAGAGTACAGTGTCAAACATTTCACCTCGATCTTTTTTTTATTTTTTTTTTTATTTTTTTTATTTGATAGGGACAATGCTCATTGATCAACAGACAAGTTACTTGCTGTAAACAAGCCAGAGTTAGCTACAAGTGCTAGTTTCCATCTGTTGTCCCTAGCCAGGTCTTAACAGGCACCCTAAAATACAAAAGTCAATAAAGATACACTATAAAATACAGTAGCAGTGTAATAAGTACAGCAGGAATTTTAAAACAATATGGGCATACCCTCAAACAGACAATATATTGTTCACCTCATCAACCCTCAACTTAATTACAGTATAAAGTAGATACAGTATAAAAAAATAAAAATAAAAGTATGTTCATAAACTTAAATATTTGGTGTATGGTTACAATTATAATTATCCCTAATCCAAGATTTAAGCTGTTTTTCAAAAGAGGAGAGACTATTACACTCCCTTAACTCATTGGGCAGGCTATTCCAAAAAATTGTGGCTCTGACAGAAAAGGCTGTGTTTCCAATCCTACTTTTTCTATATTGAACTATGGTGGTTGCTTTGGTTACTCTATTGACCTTATCTTTCTGTTTTATAAACTGGCACAGTGGTGGTGGAGCAAGCCCACGGAGTACCTTAAAGACAAGACAGGCATCAGCAAAGTGTCTGAAGTATTCAAAGCTAAACATGTTGTGTTTTTTGATTATGTGACAATGATGATAGCTATTTGCCTTATGGCCCAATGTCTTTAATGCCTGTTTATAGAGTGACTCCAATGGTTGCAATGTTGTTTTATTGGCTTGTGACCAGCTTGTTCAACAATAAGAAAAATGTGATAAGATCATCGCATGCAAGAAGAGCTTTGCGGCCTTCAATGGTAGATATGATCTTATGTGCTTAAAATTTGCAAGGTTATAATTTAACAATATTGGCAAAAAATTTTGTATGCTTTTTAAATGAGAGTTGTGAGTCTAGGATGATTCCCAGATATTTAAAGTCAGATACCACTCTAACCTTATCTTGGTTAACAATTACCTCAGGGTCATAAGTCACAGTAGTTTGTTTAGTAAAATACCATACATACTGTTTTACTTATGTTCAGGTGTAAGCATGAATTAGTTAGCCATATGGATACCTTGCTCATGGCCTCAGTCAGTTGGTGTGCAGCTTGTTGTTTATTTTTAGCATGCACGTAGAGGACTGTCTCATCTGTATACATTTGTAAATGTACAGATGAACAAACAGTGGGCAGGTCATTTATATAGAGACTGAACAAAAGGGGGCCCAGTATAGATCCTTGAGGGACACCTATTTTACAGTTTAGATATGTAGATTGAGTGTTGTTAATGCGTGTGCTTTGTTTTCTGTCAGTTAAGTATGATTTCATCCATTTAATTGCATTCCCACAGAAATTAAAATAGGATAGTTTTGACAAAAGAACGTCATGATCGATGGTGTCAAATGCTTTTTTGAAATCTAAAAATATTGCACCCACCACGCCTCCTTTATCTAGATTCATTTTGATGTTCTCAGTTGGCTGTTTCCGTGGAGTGATTACTTCGAAAGCCAAACTGCATTGGGTGCAGTGGTGTATGGCCTTTACTAAGATGAGCAGTCAGCTGTTTCGCCACCCATTTCTCTGCTACCTTGGATATTACAGGTAGTATACTGATGGGCCTGTAGTTCTCCACCAGTGTTTTATCACCGGCCTTGAAAATGGGGGTTACCACAGCTGTTTTCCAGGAACTTGGGAAAATACCTTGTTTAATTGATAGATTGATTAAATGTGTAAGAGGTTTAATTAAAGACTGTTTATGAGTTTTAAAAAATACAGAATCAAGACCAAAAGCATCTTTAGCTTTTGAGTTCCTTAGTGAATTTATGGTATTCTCTACCTCAAGTTCACTAATTTCCTCAATTCTAAAAACAGGTTTGTCATTATCAATAGGAATGCTCACTATATTACTAGTAATGCACTTCTGTGCCAATTCCTCAACTGATTGGATAAAAACATTGTTAAAAGTGCTTGCTATAATGTCGTCTTCTCTGGTTATGATTCCATTTAATTTCAGTTCAAGTGCCGGTGCGCAGTGCTGAGTATCTTTACCAATTAATTTTTTAAGATTGTTCCAGATTAATTTCCCATCTCCCTTTGCATCATCAATTACTTTTATATAGAAATCTGCTTTGGCTTTCCTTATGTTCCTTACTACTCTATTTCTGAGGGATGTATAGCTATACCAGTCACTTCTGAGTCCTGACTTAAGTGCAATCTTTAGTGAGGAGTCCCTGTCCCTCATCTGTTTCCAGAGAGCCTCATTGAGCCAAGGTGGAGAATTTTTCTGTCTTGGTCTGTGTGACATTCTTCTGTTATATAAGGATATTATAGTATTAACAGTGCTTGAAAGCATGTTGCAACTGTTCTCTATATCTTCAATAGCCAGAAGATCAGTCCAGTCGATATCATTTAAGGCAGATTTGAATTTGTCCATATCATTTTTAGGAATACTCAAATGATGTTGTTTCACTATGGTTGTATTCTTAAAACGTTTTTTGGTGAGTTTCCTTCCTAATAGTGTTATATTATGGTCAGATAAACCTGTTAATAAATTGTATGATTTTGTTATCCTTTCCGGTCTGTTTGTAAACATTAAGTCAATTTGTCTCTGAGAGGAGTGAGTGATGCGGGTCTTTAATTTTTTTTCCGGTCAGATTTATTTTCCCTGTTTATATTAAAATCACCCATTAAAATTAGCTCCTTTCTTTCTTTCTTGATCTCAGAGCAATAACATGATTTGATTATATTCACAGTTCCCTCTCTACTGGTTCAGTGTTCCTGCCATCATGAAGGGCTGGATAGACCGAGTCTTAACTCAAGGATTCGCCTTCACCCTGCAGAAGATGTACGACAACGGCATTTTTAAGGTCTGAGAAAGGCTTGTTTTGTGCACCTGACACTGTTGATTCCTGTTTTTGTGATTCTAATGGTGATCATATTTAGTTAAAATGCCGTGCACCATTCACACCAGGATAAGAAGGCCATACTTTCATTCACCACTGGGGCGACAGAGTCCATGTTTCTGGCCGACGCCGTTCATGGAGACATCAATGTTCTCCTTTGGCCTTTACAGGTGAGATACATTTCTCATATCATGACTTTTGTTTGACCTTTCAGTTCAGTGTACTAGTTTCACAGCTTAAAACATCCCTCCCAACCAGAGCATTTATTCAAATTAAGCTGTGAAAACAAATATTTATGCAAATTTGTCGGCCATTAGGATTGCCAACCGTCCTGTAGGGGAGAGCTTTTTGACTTTCTCAGTTTGTGTAAATCCACTTGGGGTTCAGAGTTTTTTTTTTTTTTTTTTTTTTTTTTTTTTTTTTACATTAATTTCCCATATGTCCAGTTCAATTACAGTGGTGGTCAGAATTGATGGCACCCCTAGAATTTTTTATGAGAAAAATATCTCTGAAGTATATTCCCAATCTATATTTACCTTTATTTAGCACACCAGGGTGACTAGGAACATGAAATTGTCCAGCTATGACTTCCAGTTTCACAGGAGTTTAAATATGAGGAAACACAAAGGCCAAATTTCTTTAATCATCCGTCACAATGAGTAAAACCAAAGAATATAGTTCTGATGTGCAGCAAAAGATTGTTGAGCATCACAAAATAGAAAGTGGCTGTAAAAAAATAGCTAAATAATTGAAAATCCCCATTTTGACCATCAGGGCAATAATTAAGAAGTTATAATCAACTAAAGATGTTACGAATCTGCCAGGAAGAGGACATGTGTCTATATTGTCTTAATGGATGGTGAGGAGGAAAGTTTGAGTGGCCAAAGACTCTTCAAGGATCACAGATGGAGAATTGCAGAGATTAGTTGAGTCTTGGGGGTCAGAAAGCCTAAAAAATTTTTATCAAACAACCCCTACATCACCACATGTTGTTTGGGAGGGTTTCAAGAAAAATGCTCCTCGCTCCTCCAAAAATAAACTCCAGCATATTCAGTGGTCAGACACGACTGGATCTTCAAAAGGGACCGGATTCTGTGGTCAGATGAAACAAAAAAAAGGGCTTTTTGGCAGCAAACCCAGAAGATGTGTTCAGTGCAAACAGGGATGAAGAGTCCCCCATGCCTACGGTTAAATATACTGCTGGATCTTATATGTTGTGGGCCTATTTATTTGCTGGAGATCCTGGACATCTTGTTCAGATACATGGTATTATGGATTCTAGCAAATACCAACAGATAAAAAATCAAAACCTGACAGCCTCTGCTAGAAATCTTATAATGGGCCGTGGTTGGATCTTCCATCAGGACAACGGTCCAAAACAAACATCAAAATCAACACAAAAATGGGTAACTGAGCACAAATTGAAGCTTCTGCCATGACCGTCCCAGTCCCCTAAACTGAACCCTATAGAAAATGAGTGGGATGAACTGAACAGAAGAAGCGCCAACATGAACTTGTGAATCTGAAGGATCTGGAGAGATTCTGTATGGAGGAATGGTCTCTGATCTCTTGTCAGTTATTCTCCAAACTCATCCGGCATTATAGGAGAAGACTCAGATCTGTTATCATGGCAAAAGGAGATTGCAAAAAGTATTTAATAACAGGGTGCCAACAATTATGGCCAGCGTGTTTTGGAGAAAAACATTTATTTTATAATGTGATTTACCCCCCACTTTCAATTCTTTTACTTCAATGAAAGGTTCGATTTTTGTGAATATTTTTTGAATGAAAGATCAAAAGGATAAACAATGCAGATTTATTTTTTACAGCCATTTTTTATCATATTTATCAGGGGTGCCATCAATTCTGACCACCACTGTATGTGGTTTTGTTTAATTAATACAGCGTGTACTTTTTTCTTAATTTACCCTGAAAGAAGGGAAGTGAAGTGTGGGATTTAAAATGTTATCTGATCTGATAAAAAAAAATATACAAGACAAACTAACATATTTTCTCAATTAATATACAATTATTAACTTTTTCATATATAAAAAATGCCATTTATTTAATAATTAAAAATAAACACATTTTTGGAGTTTGACAACAAACACACCGCCAAACACAGCTATACAGCAAAGTTCAAAACATAATAATGATACATAATTTCTGAACATTGACTCATTGTAACGCAGTGTGACAACATGCCCCGCCTGCACAACTGTGATTTAAACCCGGCGAGTGTCTTCATTAAAGAACTATCTCAACTGTTAAATAACAGATGTAAAATAATATCAGATTTGTCTAATTTTAAATAAACACAAAAAAAAATTAGAAAAATTTACATAAGTAAGAATTTTACTTTTGCTATGGTTAAATTAATCTCCAGTGATATCTTCCAAAGATTTATGAATTTTGGTGATTTTTTTTTCTCTATGTAGTGTTGATATGGCAGTTAGTAAATAGACTAGGTTTCGTCATGATAGCATGTGTGGAAGTATTTAAAACCAGTGTGTTACAACTAGCCCACGTTAGTTTGTGCCCCGCTCACCCCTGTAACATGGGGTAATCCTGGATCAGTGTTGCATTGTGTATTAAATCCATATGGAATGCGTTTTGTCACATGTTTTAGACACCCAAAAACCTGCCCTTTTAAGTTTTTTAGCTTTTAGTATAAATATGTTAGACTTAAGGTTATGAATAGGCTGGTGTGTTCCAAAACAATGACAAAATTGGCATTTAGGAGATATAAGCATTCAAAATTTACAGTCTCTCACTTCCACTAAAATGGATCAGGGATTTTTATGACATCACCGCGGACTTCAGCTTCATCACATCTTCTGTCCAATCAAATGCTCTCTAGAATCTAAAGCTCCGCCCCCTATGCTATAAATACCACCTGACCAAAGCGAGCGCTGACACGTCACAGGGCAACATGTGTTGGAGTGTGAGTTCGGTCGCTCAAACGCTCGAGTTTTATTCCGTTTTCCGTTGGTTGAGAATGAAACGACTAGAATTTATTCACACCTCTACTATTGAATCCTACGTATATCATCAGCGCTCGGATTTGCTTCCATGGTGCTGTCCGTCTGTGAGGTAAACTAAACGCTATTGGCTAATTTGAAAAGGGGGAGGAGCCATTCAATATGTCCCGCCTTAGCTTCCCATTTCAGTGGAGATTACGTCAACGCATCATCATACAAAGCTACGCGTTCCAAGGCACTTCAGTGGGACTTGATACACTTCAAGTGAAATCGAAGAACGAATTGGTGTGACGTCATTTCGAACAAAATCAGGCCAAAATGAAGTTTGTTTCAGGTGTTCGTGTTCACTCTAGCTGGTAAACGCCTCTGAACTGCCATTGGCCTGTGGTGATGATGTAATAGGTGGGTGTGGCTCTGAGGCTCCGCCTTCTTTTAATGAGTAAATCTTCTCTGGTTCATTTCTTCTCTTCAGTCCGTCGAGGTCAGACGCGAGTAAAGCATGAACACACTGGAGAGACGCTTTATAGTAGAAACTGAAGCTGTAATTCTGATTGAAAGAGACACTGACACTGTTTTTTCATGTATTCTATTGTATTCATCGATCTATTGTATAAAGTGCTTTATATAATTCAATGTGACATGACTTTACTGGAGAGCCGAATTGCATAGCAAACATCCACATATCCATGATCAGATGCTTTCTGAACTGCTGTTTTCTCACCGCTGTCCTTTTTGTTGTTTATTTTGTTATTGAGAGGAAAATATGCAGCACATATTTTACATATTCATCTAAACGCCGCTCTCAATGTCAGATGTTCGCTAACAGTAATCCGCTGGTCACGAAAAAGAAGAGTATAGAGGAGTATATTTTCAAGTGTCAGGGCTTTTATAAAAATTTGATCTTAACACATTTATAAGGCCACCAGGAAAATGTGCCTTTTGCATAGGTGTGGTTTCAGATGTTCATATATATATATATATTTTTTTTTTTGTGCATTTAGAATAGATTTTAGTACTAGTTATTTAATTCTAATTATAAAATGATTAGGTCCAGTCCTTCGAGCAAAGTTTCATGTTGTGTCGAGACTTCTTAGTGTTTAAAAAATAGCGATTTGAGGCAATTTGACCGAAAACGAAAATACGGTCAATCTTAAAAGTGGCGTTTCCTTTCTAATTATGCTTTTAAACTAAAGTTTGCCTCGGGTAGATTCACAAAAAGACCCTAGGTTGCATTTTGGCGAGAGTTATCCTTTAAAACTGCGACGTATGGTGTCAGAGAAATTCACTAAAAGTCTATTCCTGGGTCCCGGGAGGAAATGAGACGACATCTTTGAGATTATTATTTTTTATTTTTTTAACATTGATTAAGAAAAATGTAGATTACAAAGAGTTTTTGTGTTTTCTTGCACACAGAATGGAGTGCTGCGCTTCTGTGGGTTTCAGGTCCTCGCTCCTCAGATCTTCTGGTGTCCGGCGCACTCCCCAGCGAGTGTGAGAAGTCAGATGTTGGAAGCGTGGCGGGAACGGCTTCACGGCGTGTTTGCCGAAAAGCCCCTGTCCTTCGCTCCCACCGAATACTTTGACCTCAGTTTCCAAGGAGGATTTCGTCTTCGGCCGGAGGTCAGAGAGAAGTGTGTGTCTCTCACTCATGGCATCACCACAGCTCATCATTTAGGAAAACCTCTCCCTCCAGACAACCAGACCAAAGCTAAAGAAAGCTGAAGGATCAACTCGTTCAAAGAATCGTTAGCAGAATAAAGGAAGTTTTAAGAGAAATGTGCTTGAGATTATAATATCAGCCTGTCATTTATGCTAAACAAAGCTAGTTACTCTGGTAACACTTTACAATAAGGTTCATTAGTTAACATATTAACTAACAAGAACTAACAATGAGCAATACATTTGTTATTGTATTTATTAAGCTTTGTTAATGTTAGTTAATAAAAATCCAGCTGTTCATTGTTTGTTCATGTTATTTCACGGTGCATTAACTAATATTAACAAATACAACCTTTGATTTTAATAACTGAGATTAATAAATGCTGTAGAAGTATTGTTCATTAGTTCATTGTACAACTAATGAACCTTATTGTAAAGTGTTACCGTTACTCTTTCAAAGAATCATTAGCAGAATGAGGGAGTTTTAAGAGAAATGTGCTTGAGATTATAATATCAGCCTGTCATTTATGCCTTATTTAGCCAACATTATACTAGCAATAAGCAACTGAATAATGTGACTAATCAATAATTCTTATTTTTACTGATATCTATTGTTATTTTAGTATTTATACTCATCTTGGTGTCTTAATGAAGTAACTTGTCAAATATAGGTTATTTTACTATTATATGACTATTTTGATTTTTTTAGATATCATATTGGTAATACTTATTAGACAAATCTGGGCATTTTAATGTGTTAACGCATCTGTTGTGTTATGATAAACTCATAATCATGTTGTTTTACATTTTGAGATTTTGACTACAAATACAAAAAAATAAATAAATATAAGAAACTACTATTTTGTTTTGAATGTTTTTTTTTTGTGTGTCTTTCACAGAATCTCAAGATTTTTTTTATTTATTCTTTGTATAATGTATTCTTTTAAAATAATTGATGTAACATTATGTTGGGTAAATAGCCTAAATGAACAATAAAAAAAATGTCAACTTTAAAAATATGAAGGTACATTTTAACTGAAAGGTTGAATTGTGTTCATAATAACAATGCTGTTTTTGATTTCTTTGTGTTTCATTATTGATTAAAATAACGTTAGGTAGTATTTCACTGTCATTAAATCAGCTGGTTTCCACTGTGACAACATGCCCCCGCTTTTGAGCCAGTTTGTTTATTAGCTGTTTTTTTCTTGGTCAATAACGGTGGAAATGTTCAACAGCTTTTTGTATGTTTGTGTCTTTAAACTGTCTTTAAAAACTAAATCTTTTTCTTTTTCTTTTATTGAAACAAATGACTCAAAAACATTGATTCCAGCATACCAGTATACAACAGCAATGCTTCACAATTCATAAAAAATAAAAAAAAGCTAAATATTTCCTCCTTTTTCCTATTGAGACATTCAAGATTCATAGAATTTGGTAAACATAGTGGGGACGTTACAATATAAAGAATTTCTAAATAAGTTTAACAAAATTTCATTCTTTTTATTTTTTTTATTGGAGAAATAGAGTGTACAGATAGGCTTAACAAAATTTAAATCTGAAGATCCTCCGTCTTTTCCTTATGCATACAAAATCTAACAAGATACATTTTCTTCTGCAGTTCTTAATGATATATATTCATATTATACATACATTTGTACATCCCATACTGCGAGAATTCCTGAATCTCTCCATTGCTGAAAACCTTTATCTAATATGGAGGGTATAAAAGAGGGATTATTCTTTTTATTTTTAATGAACTTCAACGACTTCTTTAGCGATTCCATCTCGATTAAGAATAAATTACATTTAGGTATATGCATTTTGCAAATTTTTGTTTATGGATGTAATATTTCCCATGCAAGATGTAGAAGTTCACCACATATTCAGACATTTTGCTTCTGTGTGTGAAAGAACATATAACATCTTTTAGAGAGAATTTATAATTCACCTTTCTTGGGGCAAAAAGAAAAGAACTAACATCAGACCAAAATTGTAAAGATAAATCACAGTTGTAAACTAAATCTACTTTGAGATACATTTATTGACAATTTATTGAACTTTTTTCTTTTTTTGAAGGGTCGATGGGATCTTTTATTTTATTTTATTGAATACAAAATCTGAATACTTACCAATACTACAAAATGGCATAAACAGTCAATATACAGAGAAGAAGAAAAAAGGGCTAAAAAAAAAGCATAGCCTAATACTAGCCAACATAAAATTAAATAATAATAATTAGATTATAAAATACAGATTCGATTATAAAATACAAACACATTGCACTGTTTTATTGGATTCTGGCATCTGAGAAGCATTTTATTTCATTTCTGACTATAACAAACAAAGGGGGAGATTTAAAGAATCTATGTATAAAGCATTTTGCCAATAATATGATGTTGGTAATATAATAATATAACGCTTCATCCATAACCAAGTTAAAATCTCCTCATAATAATATTATCAGTAAGATACACACGTTTAAATTCAACCAAAGAGTCAGAAATTTCAGATAGTAATTTGTTGTTTAGGGGAACACTATTGTAACCATATTCAATGAACAAAATAAACAAAACATCATTCATGTTTTTTGCCAATAATATAATGTTATTAATCAGATCAAATAAAACAACAATCTTTGGTGCCCCGGTGTGGTGACAGATCGAGTCTCCCCTACGCGCTGACGTCACAGGCTCACGCACACTGACCGCGACGCGAACACGTCATTCGGATGCGCCAGCGCGTCATTTGCTGCAACGCAATCCCAGCCATCCCACCCCAAACTCCCAGTATTCCCGGCGTCCTGTACCGTTATTCCTCCATATCTGAACTGAAGTTGAAGCGCTGATATTATGGGTGGAAGTCCAACATGAACTGAACTTTATTTATTTGCCTGTAAAGAAGCGCTGCGCGGTACGTGTTGCGTCTTTTTATATACAAACTGCTTTATTTGTTTTATAATAATGCCTCGTTCGCTGTGGATAAACAGTGTTATTGTCAGAGCTGTTGATGTCATGCACTGACAAAGCTGTAGCCATCCATGTTTTCATTTTTAAAATTAGCCAGAAACAGGAATCTCGATCACAAGGTTATACTTTTATTATGGTTGTTTTATTTCCATCATGCACTAAACGAGACCTTTTACAACACAGTATTGTTTACATAAACGGTGCTAATGTAAAAAGAATTTTAAAATGCATAAAGTTCCCATTATAATTTATTTTAATTATCCAATAACAAGACAGTATCCCAACAGTAGATCTGAAAAATCTGACTTTTATTTTGGGAAAAAAACTGTTAATTTCACTTTATCTGGGATTTGAGTATTTGTTTTAGCTCCAATCTTTCTCTTTCCTTCAGAGTGTTTTCCTCAATGTTTTAAACTGATCAGTTTTGTGTGTGTGTGTACTGTTTTCATTGAACATTTTGAATGTACTATACAATATACTTTAAATGCCGCTGCTGTTTTTTAAAAGCACATTTTTTCATGATTATGAGGTTAAAAAAACTGCATGTTTAATTATAAAAATCAGCCAAATGCTGTTTATATTTCTGAAGTTTCTAATAAGCAATTGTTATTATCTATTAGTTAAATAACAGGGACGATACAACTTTATTATTATTAAGTTATTATTATTAACATTATTAAGTTATTATGATTTATTGTACAATTATTACAATTAGTTATTATGATACTGGTATTAACTCGATTAGTTTTAATACAAGTCACCAACAATCACATTGTGAAAAATAGAACAAAAGAAAAAAAAATATTAAATTATTAATTGTATTAAATATCTAATTGTATTTAACACTTTTATTTCCACAAACGGTAAACTGTACTGTTTCCCGTAATTACAACTTAAAAAAAATGGGTAATACTTTATTTTAGTGTCATTATTACACATTACAATACTGTAGTAATAACTAGCCTATAAATTATGCATAATTACATGATAAACACACCCTAATCCGAACCCTAACACTATATTAAGTGCATGTAGTTCATTAATATTACTCAGTACTTCAGTGTAACCAATTAAAAAAAATAATAATTCATGTTTGTGCTTTTGGATATTGATCTTTACTATCCCTCCCTAATTAGGCTTCTTATTTGGCATTTTAGGCTCATTTTGAGCACAAAGCATGTGCTTTCTGCATATGTAATTGTTTAGTTGATTATTTTTATCTATTTTATTGGGTTGTACGTTTCCCCCACGTGGTTTAATTAAAGGAACACTCCACCGTTTTTTGAAATAGGGCTTATTCACCTTCTTTCCTACATTTAGATAGGTGGGCAAATGCATTTTTGTCTCAGTGCATGCATTGTTTTAGTTTGACAGGGTTGGCGCTAGCTTAGCTTAGCATAATGAATGGAATCCTTTGTTGCCAGCTAGCATGTCCTGAGTAAAAGTGATATAAAAAAAAAAAAACCCCACCTAATTACTTCTTGTGGCCTGCGTATTCACAACGAGTACAAATAGCGATGCAGATTAACACTAGGCGATTTCCTATGCAGATTTTGACTTGGGACTATATTAGGGGGAAGCACAGGTGAAGCACTGCTACTTGGGCGCAGAGATATCACGCCCAAGTAGCAGTGCTTCGCCTGTGCTTCCCCCTAATATAGTCCTTAATATATAAGTCAATATCTGCTTAGGAAATCGCCTAGTGTTAATCTGCATCGCTATTTGTACTTGTTGTGAATACGCAGGCCACAAGAAGTAATTAGGTGGGTTTATTTTTATTTTTTATATCACTTTTACTCAGGACATGCTAGCTGGCAACAAAGGATTCCATTCATTATGCTAAGCTAAGCTAGCGCCAACCCTGTCAAACTAAAACAATGCATGCACTGAGACAAAAATGCATTTGCCCACCTATCTAAATGTAGGAAAGAAGGTGAATAAGCCCTATTTCAAAAAACGGTGGAGTGTTCCTTTAAGATGTGAAGCTGAAATCAAACTACACTTTGATTGGCTATCTCAATCATTTGGACTTTGATGAGGCAGAACAGCCTAAAAAAGTTTGTATGTTTTTTTTTTTTTTTGTCATCCTAAAAATAAACAGACCAGCATCAAGAATATCAAATATTCAGTTCAATTCAGATTTATTTGTATAGCACTTTTCACAAAACACGTTTCAAAGCGGCTATACAGAAAATGCATGTTTCTACATTACAATTCAGAGTAATTTGTTATCAGATGTGACTGTGTCCAAGTAATGTCCAGAAATGTACAGTTCTAAGATAATATAAATCATGAGGTTTGCTAACACCGTGTAGGGGAGAGCGGGGCACAAACTAACACTTTTTGACTTTCTTAGTTTGTGTAAATTCCCTTAGGGTTCAGGGTATTTATTTCCCCCCACATTAATTTCACAAATGTCTTGTAAGATCATGTGGTTTTGATCAAAACAGTGTATACATTTTTCTTGATTTACACCGAAAGAGTGGAGGTGAAATGTGACAACATGCCCCATAGGTGGGTTAAATTATAACATGATCATATGACAAATTAAAATGTTATCTGATCTAATAAAAAAAATACACAAGACAAACTAAAATATTTTCTCAATAAAATACAATTATTAACTTTTTCATATAAAATAATGCCATTTTTTCATAATTAAAAATAAAGTCATTTGGAGTTTGACAACAAACACACCGCAAAACACAGCTATACAGCAAAGTTCAAAACATAATAATGATAAATAATTTCTGAACATTGACTCTCAGTCTTTATTCACCTTTTTCTCATGGTTTCTCAATAGAATTCATAAAAGAATAGAATAGAATAGAATATTATAGTTCTAACAGGGGCTCATTGTAACGCAGTGTGATTTAAACCCGGCGAGTGTCTTCTGCTGGTTAGATCAGCATTAACGAACTGTTAAATAACAGATATAAGATTAAAATAATATCAGATTTCTAATATCTCATTTTAAATAAACACAAAAAACAGAGATGAAAAATTAACAAGTAAGAAATTTACCTTTGCTATGGTTAAATAAATGTTCAGTCAGTGATATCTTCCAAAGATTTTTTAATTTTGGCGCATTTTTTTTTTTTCCTCTATATAGTGTTGATATGGTAACTTGTAAATACACTAAGTTTCGTTATGCTGGCATGTGTGGAAAGTTTTAAAACGTTTGTGTTACAACTAGTCAGCGTTAGTTTGTGCCCCGCTCACCCCCTATTAATTTAGGCAGAAACAGTGAACATGCGCGCCTATAGAGAGAAATGCACCTTTCATTTGGATTACATAATCAGAGCGTATTTGTTTTTGATTTGATTGAAAAGTAGACATTTCAAGCTTTCTATAGGCCTATTTCTCATGTCTGTCAGGCAAGTATCCTATATGCTGAGTTTCGGTTCATTTCGCTCCAGTTCTTCTTGCAGTCGAGGACAGAGCAGCTTTCTGGTCTTAAAGGTGCAGTGTGTGATTTTTAGCGCCATCTAGTGGTGAGGTTGTGAAGTGCAACCAACAGAAGTTACGGTGGCCGACAGGAAGTGATGTCGTCGTCTGAGACAGCAGAGAGTAGCCAGTTAAACAATGAGGTTTCTTTACCAAGATAAATTAAGAAATTATGTTTACTTAATTATTCAGTAAAACAATATGTTATTGCAAATATTATTGTTACTTGTTCATCATTGTTTTATTCGCTGACTTTAGCTAACTTCTTTGCATGAAGAACAACATAGTGACGAAACGCGCTCTGTAGTAGTTTGTCCGTTTAGGGCTTCCGTAGAAACATGTCGGCGCAAAATGTATATTATATTGGATTTCTTTCAATAAATCCTCCTAAATATTACACAATGCACCTTTAAGTTTATTCCGTGCACTGTCAAGTGCTTCATCGGATTTGTCGTGTTGGCGGTCTTGGCAGCAATTATCTTGTCGCACATATTGCATCGCGGCGCTGTTGGCATCGAGCCTGGTGAAAGGTAGCCACACTTTTTGATCTTTTCCATCTATGGGGTTTGGGACGCTTACTCTATACAGCCTCACGTGTGAGACATGTTTCTGGGTGTAAAATTGTGTTTTTCCTCGATGCCTCGCCACAGCCAATCACGCTGCATGCTCATTGGCTCACTGACATTGACGAGATTAACTTGTCAGGGTGCCTAAAAAGTATCGAACTTGATACCCTACTCTTAACGGTAAAAAGCCAGAATGCCGTTGTTTGTGTATTTACCAGTCATTCTGGTCATTTTATGGTAATTGCTGTGTGAAAGGGGCTAATGATCTCATTAAAGTTGTGATCATAATGATTACAATATATAGAAAATTTGGCAGTGTGGATATTGGGGGTGAGGCTTGTCCCGCTCAATGTCTTACTCTAAAAAATGCTGGGTTGTTTTAACTCATGCTTGGGTCAAATATGGACAATTGCTTTACATTTTTAAACCCAATGGTTGGGTTTGTCCAAATTTGACCCAAACATGAGTTAAAACAACCCAGCATTTTTTAGAGTGCAGATATTGAGCGAGATGCTGGGTTGTTTTAACTCATGTTTGGGTCAAATATGGACAATAGGGGCTTGGCCCGCTCAATGTAAATGCTGGGTTGTTTTAACTCATGTTTGGGTCAAATATGGACAATTGGACTATTTTTAAACCCAATGGTTGGGTTTGTCCAAATTTGACCCAAACATGAGTTAAAACAACCCAACATTTTTTAGAGTGCAGATACTGAGCGGGATGCTGGGTTGTTTTAACTCATGTTTGGGTCAAATATGGACAATTGGACTATTTTTAAACCCACTGGTTGGGTTTGTACAAATTTGACCCAAACATGGGTTAAAAACCCCCAGCATTTTTTAGATTGCAGCCTTGAAACTGTTGAATCAGAAAGTGGAGGTATGTTTTTCTCTTCATTCTGGTCATTTTATGGTAATTGCTGTGTTAAATCTGCTAGTGAACTCATTAAAGTGGTGATCATAATGATAACAATACATAGAAAATTTGGCAGTTGTGTATATTGGGGGTGAGGCTTGTCCCGCTCAATGTCTGCACTCTAAAAAATGCTGTGTTGTTTCAACTCATGCTTGGGTCAAATATGGACTATTGCTTTACATTTTTAAACCCAATGGTTGGGTTTGTCCAAATTTGACCCACACATGGGATGAAACAACCCATCGTTTTTTTTTATATTGCAGGCTTGATGCTGTTAAATCAGAAAATGGAGGTATGTTTTCTTCTTCAGGTGTGCAGCATTGCTGGACGGAGGCGTGGATGTAGCGATGGTGCTGGATCTGGGTGAGAACTGCATGGAGCAGGCTAATGGAGGAGGAGGGCTCGCAAACAATGCCTCAGAGATGTTAGAACCAGAGCCCAGAACGGAGAAACCCAAACCAGTCCGAGCCAGGACCGGCAGCATCACCCAAAGAGACAAATCGACCCACAATGGGCCACACACGCAGCCTTGTACCTCTTGGGACGGCGGCTCCCAGGTTCAGCGAAGACTCCAGAAGACAGACGGTGGAAATAAAGGAGAAACTGGGGAACCTTCCAAACAGCCACCGTGTCGAAGGCCTCTTAGTCTGGAAATAAAACCACAGCGAATTAGAGCAGCGCAGCCAGTTAAGAAGGTGATTCAACCACCGTGGCGAAGCGGTGGCCCTTCTCCACCCACGCGAAGCCTGACAAGTCTTAGTTTAGGGCCAGGAAACTGGCTTCGACGGAGTGAGAGCACATGTACGGTGAGCTCTACGATGCCTTTGCGTTCTGGCAGGGGTCAAATGAGACCTGCGACCTCTTTGCCACATATTGCCAGGGGTATCGGACCCCTTCCTTCGCCTTCAACACCTCGTGGGCCGTGCCTCCTTGTGGCTCTTCGTCCCACAAACCTGGAACAGGAGCGTCACACCTTTTTTCAGTCTGACTATCAGTATGAGCCTCAGTTTGAATATGCCCCTCCAGAGCCCATCAGTGTTTTGGAGAAGTACAGAGAGGGCTCTGGTCTCTTTCTGTCCCAGGTATATATTTTATGTCTAAATAACACTAATTGGTATTTTGTTCCAAAAACTAGTGAGCCGCCTTACTGTCAACTGCCTCCGTAAGCAATTGACCCTTCGCTAAGTCCCGCCCTCCTTAGTTACTGTTGCCACGCCTGACAAGCTTTCGCGCCTGGCACGTCTATTACAGTATGTATGCACCGGTGTCAGACATTCCCAAGGAGATAATTAGTCATTTTGGGCGAACAGGTGAAATATCTGAGAGAGCAAGACAAAAGGGACTGCAAAAGGTTTCGGGAAGGGAAAAAATTCCACCCACCCATCCAAACTTTTAGGATACCGGGTATCAGATTTGCACAATTCATACGCACAACGCTTCGGCATGTTTCCCTCGCTCGAAAGCTTGCCAGACCTCCCGCGCCTAGTTATGGTTGCTAAGTCACGATTGGCCTGTGGCGGTTTTTGGGCGTGGCTTAGCAAAGGGTCAATTGCCTTCTATTGCACCATTCATTTCAATAGGAATCCATGTGTGTTTGGGAGTTTTGCGTGAAGATGAAAATTTACATTTACATTTATTCATTTAGCTGACACTTTTATCCAAAGCGACTTACAATTGCTATATATGTCAGAGGTCGCACACCTCTGGAGCAACTAGGGGTTAAGTGTCTTGCTCAGGGACACATTGGTGTCTCACAGTAGATTCGAACCCGGGTCTCTCACACCAAAGGCATGCGTCTTATCCATTGTGCCACCACCCCTACATGACCCCTACATGAAAATGTTCCCAGATTTCGCTCAAGTTAGTCACATGAGTTTCATACATCACTAGATTCACTACACAACTTGTCGGACTGTGGACAATGGAATTATTTCAATTTACAATAAAAAAAAAAAAAAAAAAAGGTGGATTAAAGATAAACCAATTTGGTTAATTTTGGTTACGCAGGCCTGGGTACCCCTGGGTAAAAAGGGAACCCCAAAATAGGTTGGAAATTGTTGCCAGCGCCAGCATTTTTGATAATTTTCACAAAAGTTTCATGGCCCCAGAATATTTGGTGGTATGAATATCTGAACATGCATATATCAGAAGATAGAATAGATCCTCTGCTTTTAAACAAGCTTTTATTCTAGCTTCATGCATTCTTTTTTTTATCAACATTTGAATGCAAGTTTCATGAAAAAAGTTCAGATTCAGAACGATAATCAAAACACAGATGGAGTCGATCGAGTCCATCAACGCCCCTAAAGCTTCACAGTCCCGTAGCTCGTCCTGGGTCGACATTTCATTCAGTAACATTGGGCAGTTTTGATTTATATGCTGTTTAATTTTGGTGATCTGCTTTCATATTGCTTCAAATGCACTAGACTAGCCCAGAATGCATTGCCTGCAACAGCACAAAACCATAATACATAACGTTGCTTATGTTGGCAGCTTGCTAGGTTTTGGAACGCAGCCATAATGCTGGTTGAGTCTTAAAACTATTGCCATTGGTCTTACCTCATGCCTTTTTCTAGGCAGTCGGGATTATGGAGTGTGTGTTGAGGAAGTATGAGACCTATGAAAACTTCGAAGAGGTCACAGGGGGAAACTTGCTACCGAAGAGTCAAGTGTGGGCCGCCACACGCAAGTACCTACAGAAGGAGGGCTGTGTCGGTGAGGTGAGTGGATATCACCTGAGAATACGTGCTTGTGTATTAGCGTCCTGCCAAATAACAGGAATAGTAATGTCAGATTCTGTCCACAGGTGGTTGTAAGTCTCTCCGATGAGCTTCTGTCCCAGGCGGTAATGATGGTGGAGAGTTGTCGACCAACACTAACTATTAACTTGTCAGGAGCACGCCAGCACTGGCTTGAGGGCATGCTTAGACATGAGATTGGTATGAACTTTAACCTAAACTGACTGTGAAAGTCATGTCCTAACCAGTCTGACTGTGACGAACAACAGGACATGTTGTCAGTCATTTCATTCTAGGTAGTCCCGACCACATTGGCTGCACAATATATCGAAATTATCAAAATATCACAAATTGTATATCGCAATGGCTTGCAATAACTGTGGTCATGAGCAAAAGACAAAGAGAAAATCACTCGCTGCTCTCGGCTGAATAACTTTTGTAGCTTTAATAAGAATCAGGATATATTTAATTCATACAGTGAAAACTAAGCAGTGTTTTATTTTTACATTTGATTATTCAGTTTGTGTTGTTAAATAACCCTAATGTAGGATAACCTGAACCCCGTGGTTTACACTGATGTTAAAATAACACTTCTTACGCGACAGTAAAACACTGATGTTCACTGTCAGAAGCTGGAGGGATGTTTTCTCGTCACAAAAAGAATGTGAAACGCATATGTAGGTTATATAATTTTAAATATATTTTTAAGATAATTTAAGTTTATTTTACACACTTTAAGCGTTATCGTATGGCATATAGAATATTGCATTATTTAATGAGTTATCGCATATCGTATTTTGCTTTAATATCGTGCAGCTCTAGTTTACATGCATCCAAATAATCCGTTAGTAATCGGATCGACGGCTCAATCGGACTGAAAAGCCTTCATGTAAACGACTTAATCGATTAGATTGAGCTCGATCCGAACGACATTTCGATCGGATTGAAAGGGGTGGTTTATTCCTTTAGTAACCCGATCGAGTGAACACTTGATCGGATTGAAAACCGAAACTGAATGGACTGCGCATGTGCAATGACGTTAAACTAGCGTAATGACGTATGATGCGCGGAACGAGCCATTCTTCCTGTTGAATAAAGTGTCATCAGAGTCCGTCTACGGAGAGCCTGGCCACTCCCTATTAAGTCCTATTGTACCGAATTGTGGTTGTAGTTCCACCATAGCTCCACTGGGGGCGATCGCCCATGAGTGCAAAATGAATGGGAGTCTATGGGGCTAGACGGCTAAATTTGTCTCTTTCACCCGATTGCCGTTGAGAAATCTCAGATTTGATTGTAGGTTTTGCAAGTTCAACATGGGTTATAGGTCGATATTTTAATGAACGAGTACTTATGTCCTTTCGATTTCTTACATGTTGAGTTGTTGTTGCCCATAACACGCTAGCATTCTGCTAAATAACGCTGATTGGTCAGTGAAGGACTGATTACGACCAGAGATACCGCTTGATGGCATCGTGGCATCCGAAGCGGGACCAGAAACAAACAAAACAAAAACTCTTCTAGCACGTGTGTTTACCTGTGTCAGCTGTGTTTCGATGCCCCGAGAGAAAAGAAAGTGCAGAGCGCGAAAGCACCAAAGTGACTGAAGGATTGGTCGTACGATGTGTATGACGTCATTGACATTTTAAAATACTTTTTAAAGCAAATAAGTGACTCTAAAAAAATCTAACACCCAGCAATGTGTAATTTCTTTGCATCTCCTTTCGAATACAACATTCAAATTACTAGACAAAAAATTATATCCTGAGAAAAAGTGGATTTTGATGGCTATAGCGCCATAGACCTCCATTCATTCTGCACTCGTCCTGTGAGCGCCCTCATGTGGAGCCAGAGTGGAACTGCAACCAGTTCAGAAGCCGGAAGTTTACCGAGAGTGGAAGTTCTCGCCTTATTAGACATTCTCTGGTGTCATATTAATTAGTATCCGGTCATTCTAAAATTCTCATTTCCCTCAGAGACTGTGAAGTGGAGCAGGACAACGGCCCACCAGTCCTTGTTTCGGATTCTCACGGTTCATTTGCTCATTGTCTCCAAATTATGACCAGAAATGGATAAATATTAAGTCTGCTGTTTAAAACAAATAAAGAACTAATGTAGGAGAATAGTTATTATGCACAAACAGCAGGAAACTCTGTATATTCGTGCAGTGTGGTGCGCATGTAAAAAAAAAACATTCCGATTTGAATCTTGTGACATATAGAGAGCCTAAGTCCCGCCCCTCCGCTTCCGGCTCATGGGACCTTATTTCGGAAAAAATATGTATGGTAGTCAATGGCGAGAGACAACTTTTCTTTTTATTCCGTCTGAACTGTGCCTTGAATTACACATATGATGTTTGTCAATTTAAAAGATAATTATGAAAGTCAAGAAAGTCGCAGTTTGTCATAAAACAGAAGAGTAACATTTAGTTTTATGTGAAAATCACTCAATGAACTACATCTCTCGTCTCGCACTGTGTGTGTGTGCAGTCTGGTACAAAACACTCAGGCATGACGGCGTAACGTTACCATTATAACGTAAGACTATAGAAAAAATAACAGACGTTAGCTTCAGTAAAGTTAGCTTCATTCATTGAGAGAAAAGGTATGACGTCACATGTGCGCCTTTTGGGTTTGTAGTCTTTGTAATTACGTATTTTCACAGTCTTATACCTCAACAGTTTTACATCAAACTACGACTTTCTTGACTTTAAAATGTATCTTTTAAATTGACAAACATCATATGTGTAATTCAGGGCACAATTCAAACGAGATCAAAATACTTGTTGTCTCTCGCCATTGACTACCATACAATATTTTTCCAAAATAAGGTCCCATGGTGGTCCACCGGAAGGGGAGGGACTTAGGCTCTCCATAAACGCGCACATCAACCCGATCACGTTTGGCGTTCATGTAAACACTACATTCAGATTCATCAATCAGAATGAATTCAGTCCGATTGAAACAAAAGTTGTGCATGTAAACATAACCAGTTGAATCTACTTGTTCAAAAATCCTGTTCTTAATCCATAATTAAGAGCTGCAGTGATGGTGTATGTGTCGGCCAACACAGAATTTAGCATCATCTTGGTTCCCTTGACAAAATCCTAATTGGGTTTTTCGACTGGCTTTTGGATTATTGCAACAGAAAAAAAAATCCCATCAAAAAGATTCTTACATGTTTTGTTCATCGTGATAATCTTCACATATGAACACAACGTTTATAAATTTTGAAGCCGAAATTCAGTCGCCAGAAGTAAACAGATAAACGTAGGCTATAAACAAACTACACCGCGGTCGCATACCTTTAAATCAACACTAAAGATTATTTTTTACCTTAAAATAAAAATCGTTTCAGTGGTTCATCAAGTCGTAACAGGGTGAACGGCACTTCTGCATTCGCTTTGCAGCCCTATATCTGCTATAACTACCGGGTCGCGTTTCTGTAGTTCGAATGAGACATAAGAAACTACAAATTTGACTT